>NC_053391.1:579327860-579627860 GCF_905171765.1 Bufo bufo
GCAACACTCCTCCGCAGGTAGATTGCCCTGAACCAGTGCCTTTAGAGCCGTCACGGCTACCAGAGCCCTGTCTGGTTCATCATAGAGGGTACCCAAGGCCTGAAAAAAAAACTCCACAGAAGTTAAACTGGCGCCAGCTGTCGTTCCTGTCGTCTCTCTCTAACCCATCGGTCAAGTCGGACAACAAGGGTCATCATCTCCTCTAAGGTCTCTGGAAGTTGATAACTGACTAGAAGATCTTTTAAGTTATCAGACAGACCAGACCTAAACTGACTCTTAAGGGCTGGTTTGTTCCATCCTGAGGGGACAAACCACCTTCTGAATTGGGTGCAACACTCCTCCGCAGGTAGATTGCCCTGAACCAGTGCCTTTAGAGCCGTCACGGCTACCAGAGCCCTGTCTGGTTCATCATAGAGGGTACCCAAGGCCTGAAAAAAAACCTCCACAGAAGTTAAACTGGCGCCAGCTGTCGTTCCTGTCGTCTCTCTCTAACCCATCGGTCAAGTCGGACAACAAGGGTCATCATCTCCTCTAAGGTCTCTGGAAGTTGATAACTGACTAGAAGATCCTTTAAGTTATCAGACAGACCAGACCTAAACTGACTCTTAAGGGCTGGTTTGTTCCATCCTGAGGGGACAAACCACCTTCTGAATTGGGTGCAACACTCCTCCGCAGGTAGATTGCCCTGAACCAGTGCCTTTAGAGCCGTCACGGCTACCAGAGCCCTGTCTGGTTCATCATAGAGGGTACCCAAGGCCTGAAAAAAAACCTCCACAGAAGTTAAACTGGCGCCAGCAGGTAAAGAGAATGCCCAATCCTGGGAATCACCCTGTAGTCGGGAAATGATAATGCCCTTGGGGCCAGAGGACACGGGGCTCCACTGGAAGTAAAGTTTGCAATTTTCCTTAAAGGAGAGAAACTTCTTCCGGTCTCCAGAAAAGGGTAATTCGAGCTTAATCTGCGGCTCAAAATGCGGACTGGAGGCCTGAGGAGTGGAAGAACCTTGTCCTAGCTCAAAATAAGGGAGTTTCTCCCCTAGCTCCTGCACCATCTGCGTCAGGTTAGAGACATGGTCAGTCAGGGTCACCAGAGGATTCATTATACAGTGGTTATTGGGCCTGTTAATCTTTAACGGTCACGTCCACACACACACACAGGGGGGAGGATAGTGACCACTGCGCTCCACCCTCACCCCTGGCCCTGCCTACTTGCCACACGAGTCCTGATGACAGGGGACAACTGGACGGCAGTCCCTAACTTAGGATACGTGCGGGAAGGACAGACAAGACAAATAACGGATAGTGAACGGACCGGGTCAAAACCAAGAGGGCAACGCAGTACAGAGGGATAAGCAAAGAATGGTCAGGAGAAGCCGGGGTCAAATACCAGGAGAGTAGAGAAGTACAACAGGAGCCTGCAAAGAATAGTCAGGTGGAAGCCAAGGTCAAAATACCAGGAGGGATGCGCAGTACAGGAGGAGCAGGCAAAGGATCGTCAGGGAACAGGATCAGGTAAGTATACAGGTATCCAACAAATCGCCAGGAACCTAAATTAACAGGCAACCTGTGGCCAGCAGGCTGCCTGTTAAATACAGGTTAGCTGGGGTCATGTGACGTGGCCAGCATTACATGACCCGCACCAGGAAGTACAGCTGAGCACTGAGTACCCAGCTCGGTGCTCAGACCTCGCCTGGTTGCTGGGGGAACTGGGGACGCCGGCCGCACGGAGGAGACATGCGCGGCCGGTTCGTCCCGCCCGCTATCACCAAGGAGATGAGGACGCTGTGCACGTCCTCGCTCCTGCACAGAAACGGGACGCCGGCGGCGTTGAGGAGAGCGAGCGCTCCGGCGTCTCGTGACACCTTTGCTGCAGATGTCATTGTGAGATACACCCTTTAAATACAGGGATTCTATTCAGGTATTTGAAATACCGCCATTTGGTGCACAAATCTTTAATTGCGGCCTAGTGTGGGTCAGGCCGTGTGAGATACACCCTGTATATACAGGGCTTATATTCTTCTATTAATAAAACACCCTTTTTGGGGCAAAATACACAATTGTTGCGCCCTTACACCATCAAGACGTTTAAAATTCCCTTTAAATACAAGGGTTTTATTCAGGTATTTGAAATACAGCCATTTTTGGCAAACAAATTTAATTGAGGCCTAGTCTGGTTCAGGGCATGTGAGATACACCCTTTAAATACAGTGGTTTTATTCAGGTATTTGAAATACAGCCATTTTTGGCAAACAAATTTAATTGAGGCCTAGTCTAGTTCAGGGCGTGTGAGATACACCCTTTAAATACAGAGGTTTTATTCAGGTATTTGAAATACAGCCATTTTTGGCAAACAAATTTAATTGAGGCCTAGTCTGGTTCAGGGCGTGTGAGATACACCCTTTAAATACAGGGGTTTTATTCAGGTATTTGAAATACAGCCATTTTTGGCAAACAAATTTAATTGAGGCCTAGTCTGGTTCAGGGCGTGGGAGATACACCCTGTACATACTGTCGTTCTATTCTACTATTAATTAAACACCCATTTAGGGCAAGATCCTAAATTTGAGAAATGTGAGGAGAGCGTCAAATAAGGGACGTGGCCCAGGTCGTGGTGCTGCTGGTGGAGCTCCTGTTGCAGGGAGAGGACGTGGTCGATCTGTGCCAGCTACACGCCCAAGTGAAACACCTTCCTCAGGTGCGAGTAGGCGACAGAACCTGCAGCGGTATTTGGTCGGGCCTAATGCGGCTCTACGAATGGTGAGGCCTGAACAAATACAGGCGATAGTAGATTGGGTTGCTGACAGTGGCTCCAGTTCCTTCACATTGTCTCCCACACAGTCTCATGCTGAAAGACCATAGTTAGCACCTGCAGCCGATGTCCATCAGTATTTCACCTTACCCTCTTGCAAATCAGTCAAGCAGTCTGAGCCCCAAGTCATGCAGCAGTCTCTTCTGCTTCTCGATGACTCTGTTAGCAGGGTTTCCCAGGGCCATCCACCTAGCTCTGCCCCAGAAGTGGAAGAGATTGAGTGCACCGATGCTCAACCACTTATCTTTCAAGATGAGTACATGGGAGAACCATCGCAGCACGTCTCGGATGATGATGAAACACAGGTGCCAACTGCTGGGGCTTTCGAAAGTGTGCAGACCGACAAGGAGGGCAGGGGTGAAGACTGGGTGGAATATGATGTGGAGGACAATGAGGTCCTCGACCCCACATGGAATCAAGGTCATACGAGTGACTTATGTAGTTCGGAGAAAGAGGCGGTGGTCGCACAGAGCCACCCAGCACAGCAGAAGAGGGAGCAGGGCGCAAAAGCGGAGCGGCCGTCCTCTAGACAGTACGCCTGCTACTGCTCACCGCAGCAAGGGACCGAGCACACCAAAGCCAGCTCCAAGGAGTTCCCTGGCGTGGCAGTTCTTCAGACAATGTGCTGACGACAAGACACGAGTGGTTTGCACGCTGTGCAATCAGAGCCTGAAGTGAGGCATAAACGTTCTCAACCTGAGCACAACCTGCATGACCAGGCATTTAAGTGCAAAGCACGAGCTGCAGTGGAGTAGACACTTCAAAAACCAAGAAAGGTCTCTGGCTCCTCCTGCTTCCTCTTCTGCTGCAGTCTCGGCCTCTTCATCCACCTCTGAAGTGACAGTGCCACCTGCCTCCCCACAAACAGAGGATCTACCAGCAACTCCACCACCTGGGTCACCAAGCATCTCCACAATGTCCCACGGAAGCGTTCAGCTCTCCATCTCCCAAACGCTGGAGAGGAAGAGGAAGTACCCCCTACCCACCCGCGATCACTAGCCCTGAATGCCAGCATTTCAAAATTACTGGCCTTTGAAATGCTGTCATTCTGTCTGGTGGAGATGGATAGTTTTAAAGGCCTTATGGCGGTGGCTGTCCCACAGTATATCGTGCCCAGCCGCCACTACTTTTCCAGGCGAGCCATCCCTTCCCTGCACAACCAAGTAGGGGACAAAATCAGGTGTGCACTGTGCAACGCCATCTGTGGCAAGGTGCACCTCACTACCGATACGTGGACCAGTAAGCAAGGTCAGGGCCATTATAGCTCCATAACAGCACACTGGGTAAATGCAGTGGCGGCTGGGCCTGAGGCGGATAGCAGTTTGGAGCATGTCCTTTCACCACCGAGGATTGCAGGGCGCTTCAGTTTGCTTCCTGTTGCTTCCTCCTCCTACTCTGCGTCCTTATCCTCTACCAGCTCCTCATCCGGTCAGCGTAACACCTTCACCACCAACTTCAGCACAGCCAGGGGTAAACGACAGCAGGCAGTTTTAAAACTTATCTGTTTGGGGGACAAACTCCACACCGCGCAGGAGCTGTGGACGGGCCTTAAACAACAGACCGATGAGTGGTTGGTGCCAGTGAGCCTCAAGCCCTGGTGGTGTGCGATAATGGGCGAAATCTCGTAGCAGCTCTGGGACTAGCTGGTTTGACGCACATCCCTTGCCTGGCGCATGTGCTGAATTTGGTGGTGCAGAGATTCCTTAAAAATTACCCCGATATGTCAGAGCTGCTGCATAAATTGTGGGCCGTCTGTGCGCGCTTTCGGTGTTCTCACCCTGCTGCTGCTCGCCTGTCAGCGCTGCAGCGTAACTTCGGCCATATGCCAACAAGGTGGAATTCCACCTTGCACATGCTGGCCAGACTGTGTGAACAGCAGCAGTGTCAGCTTGGCGGAACAGCACCACTTCACCACCAATGACCAACATGGCCAGTGCCGATAACGCCGTTCTCAGCGTAACTATCCCACTTCTATGCCTCCTTGAAAAAACGCTGCTGGCGATGATGGAAGAGGATGTGGCACAGGAGGAGGAGGAGAAAGAGGGATCATTTCGTAGGGTTTCCGGCCAGTCATTCACAAGTGGCTCTGAGGGTGGGTTCCTGCACCCACAAACGCCAGGTACACAATTGTCCAGGCAGGGCACAGTTCTGGAGGATGGCAAGGTGGAGGATGAGGAGGAGGAGGAGGAGATTGAGGAGGAGGAGGAACCATGTTCACAGCAGGGTGGCACCCAGACCAGCTCATGGCCATCACTGGTGCGTGGCTGGGGGGATACAGAGGACACAGACGATACACCTCCCACAGTGGACAGCTTTTCGTTGCCTCTGGGCAGCCTGGCACACATGAGCGATTACATGCTGCAGTGTCTCTGCAACGACCGGCGAGTTGCCCACTTTATAACTTGTCCTGATTACTGGGTGGCCACGCTACTGGATTCCCGTTACAAGGACAAAGTACCATCCTTAATTCCCTCACTGGAGCGTGATCGTAAGATGCGTGAGTACAAGCGCACGCTGGTAGACGCGCTGCTGGTGGCATTCCGACCTGACGGCGGGGGCACAGTGGAAGCACAAGGCGAAGGCAGAGGACGAGGAAGAGGTCGCCAACGCAGCTGGGGCACCGCCAGCACCTTAGAAGGCAGGGTTAGCATGGCCGAAATGTGGAAAAGCTTTGTCAGCACGCAACAACAACCAGCACCACCAGCTGATATGGAACGTCTTAGCAGGAGGCAGCATTTCAGCAACATGGTGGAGCAGTATGTGTGCACACGCCTACACGTACTGAATGACGGGTCTGCCCCCTTCAACTTCTGGGTCTCCAAATTGGGCACATGGCCTGAGCTTGCCCTTTACGCCTTTGAGGTGCTGGCCTGCCCTGCAGCCAGTGTATTATCTGAACGTGTGTTTAGCATGGCAGGGGGCATCATCACAGACAAGCACAGCTGCCTGTCCACACCCAATGTGGACAAGCTCACGTTCATTAAAATGAACCAGGCATGGATCCCACAGGACTTGTCCGTACCTTGTGCAGAATAGACATGTATACCGGCACTAACCAGCCATTGTTATTCTGCAGCGCAATTGCTCATTGTACTTTTTATATTTCACACTCTTTTGGAGTGTACCCTAATTTAAAAAAATAAAATTAAAACCAAAAACCTGTGTTGGCTACCTCGTCCTCCTCCACCACCGCTTCCACCTACACCGCTACGTCCACCGCCTCCTCAAACTCCTACTCCCTATGGAACTCCACCTCATAAATCAAATTTTTTTTTTTATTTGTACGTATTTTATTTTATGTAATTTCACTACTTTGTCAGTTACATTTTTGGGTGAAATTCACAAATTTTTTGGGTGTGAAGTACCACTGCTATACCTAGTAGACAGGTTAAAAAATAAATAAAATTGTCAGTTACATTTTCCGGTGAAATTAACACATTTTTGGGTGTTATGTACCACTGCTATACCTAGTAGACAGGTAAAAAATAAATAAATTTGTTAGTTACATTTTCAGTTGAAATTCAACAATTTTTGGGTGTGAAGTACCACTGCTATACCTAGTAGACAGGTTAAAAAAAAAAAATTGTCAGTTACATTTTCCGGTGAAATTCACCAATTTTTGGGTGTGAAGTACCACTGCTATACCTAGTAGACAGGTTAAAAAAAAATTAATTGTCATTTACATTTTCCAGTGAAATTCACCAATTTTTAGGTTTGATGTACCACTGCTATACCTAGTAGACCGAAAAAATACAGTATATATAAAAATTTGTCAGTTGCATTTTCTGGTGAAATTCACAATTTTTTGGTTGTGATGTACCACTGCTATACCTAGTAGACAGGTTTAGTAACATAGTAACATCGTAGACAGGTTAATAAATTTCACTAATTTTTCTGTTACATTCTTGGGTTGACATTATACAATATTAGACATGAATAAACCCCTGCTCTGCATAGGTGACAGGAAATAAAATTTCAGTAATTCTTCATAGACTTTGATTCAATGCTTAAACTTTAACAAGTTGTACCACATTTGCGCTTCAATATTTTGTCCCAGATTTCCGCTTTACTCTTTTGGCCAACATTTGCGCTTCAATATTTTGTCCCACATTTCCGCTTTACTCTTTTGGCCCACATTTGGGCTTCTGTAATTTGTACCACATTTGCACTTTAAAAACTTTTCCCACATTTCCGCTTTACTCTTTTGGCCCACATTTGGGCTTCTGTAATTTGTACCACATTTGCGCTTTAACAGCTTTTCCCACATTTCCGCTTTACTCTTTTGGCCCACATTTGGGCTTCTGTAATTTGTCCAAAATTTTCGCCTTAATAATTTTTCCCATAATTCCACTTTACTCTTCTGGTTCACATTTGGGCTTCTGTAATTTGTCCAAAATTCTCGCCTCAATAATTTTTCCCATAATTCCGCTTTACTCTTCTGGCCCACATTTGGGCTTCTGTAATTTGTCCAAAATTTTCGCCTCAATAATTTTTCCCATAATTCCGCTTTACTCTTCTGGCCCACATTTGGGCTTCTGTAATTTGTACCACATTTGCGCTTTAACAGCTTTTCCCACATTTCCGCTTTACTCTTTTGGCCCACATTTGGGCTTCTGTAATTTGTCCAAAATTTTCGCCTCAATAATTTTTCCCATAGTTCCGCTTTACTCTTCTGGCCCACATTTGAACTTCTGTAATTTGTCCCACATTTGCAATTTAACAGCTTTTACCACATTTCCACTCGATCCCCAAAAAAAATCATAAATTTATCTCCCTTAAATTTGGTCTCTTTTTCTCATGCTCCCTCTCCGGCGTGGAACCCTGATTCGCCGATAACCATGATCAACATGGTAGGCTCAGAAGAGAACATCGAAAGTTGATAGAGAAGATATGGTATGGTGGTGTCACTGGGGCACCTCTACATAGGTGACAGGACATTAATTTAAAAAAATCGTCAATTACATTGTCAGGTGACATTTTTCAAATTTTGCCGGATACAAACCCCTGCTCTGCATAGTTGACAGGCAATAAAATTTAATGAATTCTTCAGTAATTAATGCGCGCCACATCCTTTCATTTAATGCTTAAACTTTAAAAAGTTGTCACACTTTTATGCTTTAATAATTTGTCCCATAATTCAACTCTATAATTTTTAATTTGAAAAAATTAATCCTCCCTTGGATGTGGTCTCTCTTTCTCACGCTCCCTCTCCGGTGTGGAACCCTGATTCCCCGCCACCCGTGATCACCATGGTAGGCGCAGAAAAGAACATCGAAAGTTGAAAGAGCAGATATTAAATTGGATCGTGAACATCATGGGGACGTGCGACATGGTGGGGTCTTTCTCACTCCCTCCTTGAACCTATTTCCCAACATTCAGCTTTTCTTTCAAGCGGTAGTTTACGAAATACGCAAACTTAAACCTGACTCCATACATGGTAGAAACTTGAACAAATTGGAATCTGATACCATACGAAAACTACAAGCAAATACTACCTTTGTTATCAAAGAAGCGGATAAGGGCGGTAACGTGGTCTTATGGGACATCGATCTGTATACACGGGAAGCAAATCGACAGATTAAGAATCAAATTTTTTATACACCTTTGCCTTCCGACTCAACCATGGTCTTTAACCACCTCCGGACCGCCTAACGCAGGATCGCGTTCCGGAGGTGGCAGCGCTGCGCAGAGTCACGCATATACGCGTCATCTCGCGAGACGCGAGATTTCGCTCAAAGCCGGCCCGCGCATGCGCATCGCGGGCCAGCAAAAGTTAAAGAAGAAGTTCGTCACCAGCCTGCCAGCAACGATCATTGGCTGGCAGGCTGGCGATTTTTAAAAAATCCAATCACAAGCCATATAACAGATCATATTAGTAAATATGATCTGTTATATGGCTTCTCTGCTTCTCTGCTGGTCCTTTTCGTCGGTTGGATCCAGCAGAGAAGCAGACTGAACTGTGAGTAGCACCAAACACTTCACTGTAGCCCCTGATCACCCCCCTGCACCCCAATTAACCCTTTGATCACCCCTTTGATCGCCCCTGTCAATCACTAGTGAAACACAAAAAGTGATCAGTGTAAACTGTCACTTTTTTTTTTCACTAGTATTGGCTGTTAGGTTTTAGGGATAGTTTAGGCCCCTTGGTTAGGTAGTTAGCGTCAGTTAGCGCCCACCCCACCGCACCGCAGTCACTTTTATTCGCTGATTAGCGTATCGCTAATCAGCATTTGTACTTTTATAGTATCTGTAAGTGATCAAAACTGATCACGGTCAGATCTATAATAGTATTAGTGTCACCTTAGCTCGCCCTCCACCCAAAACGCAGTGTTTGCCCGATCAGGCCTGATCGGTCGCCCACACGTGCGTTCACCCACGCCCGCCCCACCGCAGTGACAAAAAAATATTTTTTTTTGATCACTGCACATTCACTTTACACGCACTGCGGCGATAAAAAAATCAGTTTTGATATTTTTTATCAACCGCAGCAGCCTCCAGTACTTCGCTAGCCTCCCCTTTGTAAGACAGGTTTGCTTTTTTTCTTGGGTAGTCTCAGGGAATACCCCTAAATTTAGTAGTCCAAAATGTCAAACAGGGGGTATTCTTCTGAAGAGGCCTACAGGATTCTGACCCAGTCGGATGAGGAGTGGGAACCCTCATCTGACGAATCTAGCGGGTCAGAATATGAACCTGTGGAAAGCAGTGGCTCTCTGACCCAAAGTTCGGACGAGGAGGTGGAGGTCCCTGGCAGCACCAGGCGTACCCGGCACCATGTCGCTAGACCACAGGTTGCGCAGGATCCGCTTCAAGAGCAGCAGAGTGGGGCTGTCGCTGCCGGATCACGTGGTGAGGCATACACCAGCAGCGCAGCCCTTCCTGGACCTAGTACCAGCACTGCCGTAGAACATGGTGAAGTAGCGAGCACCAGAAGGGCAGTTGAAGCTGGTACGGTGGCACGTGCAATAGTTACCCCGTCGCAGCCACCACACAGACAGGCCCGTAGACCCCCTAGAGTCCCTGAGGTGCTGGCAAATCCTGATTGGCAGTCACCAACTTCAGCCGCACCAGTAGTTCCCCCTTTCACCGCCCAGTCTGGAGTTCGGGTTGAGACGGCTCAAATCGGTTCGGCCCTGGGATTTTTTGAGCTGTTCTTGACTGCGGAGCTCTTGGACTTAGTCGTGGCAGAGACAAACCGGTATGCCACACAATTTAGAACCGCAAACCCGGGAAGCTATTATGCCCAGCCTTTCCGGTGGAAACCAGTCCAAGTTTCCGAACTTAAAATTTTTCTGGGCCTTCTCCTCAACATGGGCCTGACAAAAAAGCATGAATTGCGGTCATATTGGTCAACGCACCCGATTCATCACATGCCCATGTTCTCTGCTGCTATGTCCAGGACACGATTTGAGACCATCCTGCGTTTTCTGCATTTTAGCGACAACACCACCTCCCGTCCCAGAGGTCACCCTGCTTTTGACCGGCTCCACAAAATTCGGCCCCTCATAGACCATTTCAACCAGAAATTTGCAGATTTGTATACCCCTGAGCAAAACATCTGCGTAGACGAGTCCCTAATACATTTTACCGGGCGCCTTGGCTTCAAACAATGCATCCCAAGCAAGCGTGCCCGGTATGGGGTCAAATTGTATAAGCTCTGTGAAAGGGCCACAGGCTATACCCACAAATTTCGGATCTATGAGGGAAAAGATCAGACCCTGGAGCCGGTCGGTTGCCCTGACTACCTGGGGAGCAGTGGGAAGACAGTCTGGGACTTGGTGTCACCCTTATTCGGCAAGGGGTACCATCTTTATGTGGACAATTTCTACACAAGTGTGGCCCTCTTTAGGCATTTGTTTCTAGAACGGATTTGCGCCTGTGGCACCGCGTGAACTAGTCGCGTGGGCTTCCCCCAACGGCTTGTAACCACCCGTCTTGCAAGGGGGGAGAGGGCTGCCTTGTGTAACGAAGAACTGCTCGCGGTGAAATGGAGAGACAAGCGTGACGTTTACATGCTCTCCTCCATTCACGCAGACACGACAATCCAAATTGAGCGAGCAACCCGTGTCATTGAAAAGCCCCTCTGTGTCCACGACTATAATGCGCTCATGGGAGGGGTGGACTTCAATGACCAGATGTTGTCTCCGTATTTAATTTCCCGCCGAACCAGACGCTGGTATAAGAAGGTGTCTGTATATTTAATTCAATTGGCGCTGTACAATAGTTTTGTTCTCTACAGTAAGGCTGGGAGAACACGATCTTTCCTCAAATTCCAGGAAGAGATCATCGAGAACCTCCTTTACCCAGGAGGTTCCGTGGCCCCATCCACCAGTGTAGTTAGCCGTCTACACGAGCGACATTTCCCCAGTGTCGTTCCTGGTACCTCAACCCAACCGTCACCCCGAAAAAGATGTCGTGTCTGTAGCAGGAGTAGAATAAGGCGTGACACCCGCTATTTCTGTCCTGACTGTGCTGACCACCCTGCCCTATGCTATGGAGAGTGTTTCCGGAAGTACCACACACAGGTACACCTAGCATAGGGATTGCATCTCACAGGACAGGCACACAGGGCTATTAGGGCCCTTTTACTCTCAGCTGCTGCAAACCTCTCCTTTCACCTGGGATAAAGTGCATAACGTACTTTGCCACATCTTTGGGCGATTTGCGCTTTGCACATTGTCCCATGGGGAAGGAGAGGTTTGTTCTATAAAGGTAAAAAAAACTAAACAAAAAAAAAATTACCGGTAAGTAAAAAAAGTTTAAAAGTTTAAAAAAAGTTAATATGTTCTGTTCTAAAGTTAATAAAGTTATTGCTTTGCGGCCTGTTTTTTTCTTTTTTGTTTTGTTTTTTTTACCTTTCAGGTGGACCAACCGATCGACTAGCTGCAGCACTGATGTGCATTCTGACAGAAGCATTGCGCTGCTGTCAGATTACACGCAAGTCGGTGTATGCGGCGCTGCAAGACGAGATTTCTCCTCTGCAGTAAAAGATACGTTTGCCGAGGCATATGAGCTGAGGAGGTGGCGGTGTTCATATACTTTGGCAAACACTTTGTATATATATAAAAAAAAAAATCCCGGCAATGATTTATTCATCCACATCGATTGATGTGAATGGAGAAATCGGGTTTGCCAGGGCATACGAGCTAAGTGGGTATGGATGTTGGGCGGAGCTCCTATGTCCTGGCAGACGCCTTTCCCCTCCTTTTTTTTTTTTGGCAGAGATTTTTTCATCCACATTGATCGATGTGAATGAATAAATCTGTGCCGTTCATTTTTTTCTTTCAGCCCAGAGGCTGAACGGAAAAAAAAAATCTCATTACCCGTATGCTCAATATAAGGAGAATAGCAGAAACTCCTAATGCTGGGCATACATGTAATGATTGTGGAGACCCTCAAATGCCAGGGCAGTACAAACACCCCACAAATAACACCATTTTGGAAAGAAGACACCCCAAGGTATTCGCTGAGGGGCATATTGAGTCCATGAAAGATTGAAATTTTTGTCCCAAGTTAGCGGAAAGGGAGACTTTGTGAGAACAAAATCAAAAAAATCAATTTCCGCTAACTTGTGGCAAATTTTTTTTTTTTCTATGAACTCGCCATGCCCCTCATTGAATACCTTGGGGTGTCTTCTTTCCAAAATGGGGTCACATGTGGGGTATTTATACTGCCCTGGCATTTTAGGGGCCCCAAAGCGTGAGAAGAAGTCTGGTATCCAAATGTCTAAAAATGCCCTCCTAAAAGGAATTTGGGCACCTTTGCCCACCTAGGCTGCAAAAAAGTGTCACACATCTGGTATCTCTGTATTCAGGAGAAGTTGAGGAATGTGTTTTGGGGTGTCTTTTTACATATACCCATGCTGGGTGAGATAAATATCTTGGTCAAATGCCAACTTTGTATAAAAAAATGGGAAAAGTTGTCTTTTGCCAAGATATTTCTCTCACCCAGCATGGGTATATGTAAAATGACACCCCAAAACACATTCCCCACCTTCTCCTGAGTACGGAGATACCACATGTGTGAAACTTTTTTGCAGCCTAGGTGGGCAAAGGGGCCCACATTCCAAAGAGCACCTTTCGGATTTCACAGGTCATTTACCTACTTACCACACATTAGGGCACCTGGAAAATGCCAGGGCAGTATAACTACCCCACAAGTGACCCCATTTTGGAAATAAGACACCCCAAGGTATTCCGTGAGGGGCATGGCAAGTTCCTAGAATTTTTTATTTTTTGTCACAAGTTAGTGGAAAATGATGATTTTTTTTATTTTATTTTTTTCATACAAAGTCTCATATTCCACTAACTTGTGACAAAAAATAAAAACTTCCATGAACTCACTATGCCCATCAGCGAATACCTTGGGGTCTCTTCTTTCCAAAATGGGGTCACTTGTGGGGTAGTTATACTGCCCTGGCATTCTAGGGGCCCAAATGTGTGGTAAGGAGTTTGAAATCAAATTCTGTAAAAAATGACCTATGAAATCCGAAAGGTGCTCTTTGGAATATGGGCCCCTTTGCCCACCTAGGCTGCAAAAAAGTGTCACACATCTGGTATCTCCGTACTCAGGAAAAGGTGGGGAATGTGTTTTGGGGTGTCATTTTACATATACCCATGCTGGGTGAGAGAAATATCTTGGCAAAAGACAACTTTTCCCATTTTTTTATACAAAGTTGGCATTTGACCAAGATATTTATCTCACCCAGCATGGGTATATGGAAAAAGACACCCCAAAACACATTCCTCAACTTCTCCTGAATACAGAGATACCAGATGTGTGACACTTTTTTGCAGCCTAGGTGGGCAAAGGGGCCCATATTCCAAAGAGCACCTTTCGGATTTCACAGGTCATTTTTTACAGAATTTGATTTCAAACTCCTTACCACACATTTGGGCCCCTAGAATGCCAGGGCAGTATAACTACCCCACAAGTGACCCCATTTTGGAAAGAAGAGACCCCAAGGTATTCGCTGATAGGCATAGTGAGTTCATGGAACTTTTTATTTTTTGTCACAAGTTAGTGGAATATGAGACTTTGTAATAAAAAAAAAATAATAATCATAATTTTCCGCTAACTTGTGACAAAAAATAAAAAGTTCTATGAACTCACTATGCCCATCAGCGAATACCTTAGGGTGTGTACTTTCCGAAATGGGGTCATTTGTGGGGTGTTTGTACTGTCTGGGCATTGTAGAACCTCAGGAAACATGACAGGTGCTCAGAAAGTCAGAGCTGCTTCAAAAAGCGGAAATTCACATTTTTGTACCATAGTTTGTAAACGCTATAACTTTTACCCAAACCATTTTTTTTTTACCCAAACATTTTTTTTTTATCAAAGACATGTAGAACAATAAATTTAGAGCAAAATTTATATATGGATGTCGTTTTTTCTGCAAAATTTGACAACTGAAAGTGAAAAATGTCATTTTTTTGCAAAAAAATCGTTAAATTTCGATTAATAACAAAAAAAGTAAAAATGTCAGCAGCAATGAAATACCACCAAATGAAATCTCTATTAGTGAGAAGAAAAGGAGGTAAAATTCATTTGGGTGGTAAGTTGCATGACCGAGCAATAAACGGTGAAAGTAGTGTAGGTCAGAAGTGTAAAAAGTGGCCTGGTCTTTCAGGGTGTTTAAGCACTGGGGGCTGAGGTGGTTAAGAAGAAATTGGATCAGTTATTAAGGGCAGCCCGGGAGATGTTTGTAATTACCAAGAAGGAGCATCATTTTTTGGAGGTGAGTCAACCCATCATTCCAACATTTTATATGCTCCCTAAGGTCCATAAAGATCTTCAAGACCCCCCAGGGCGACCAATTGTGGCCGGTATTGGGGGTCTGTGCGAACAGGCCTGTACCTATATTGATTTTTTTCTTCAACCCCTAGTCCTGGAGTTATCTTCCTATGTACGGGATTCCCTTCACCTGATTGAGATGCTGGAACATGTGTCCTTTACATCTGACGTACTATTGGTGACCTGTGACGTCGAGTCTTTATATACCAACATAGCGCACAAGGACGGGATTGGGGCTGTTTCTTATTTTTTGGAGAGGTCGGTCTCTGCGGAGCCAGCCCACCGCGCATTCTTGGTGAGTCTCCTGCATTTTGTTTTACATCACAATTATTTTGTTTTTGATCGTAATTTTTATAGGCAGGAGTCCGGAACGGCGATGGGTGCGCATTGTGCACCCTCTTACGCCAACCTTTTTTTGGGCTGGTGGGAGGGGGTTTGCGTGTACCCGTCGCCGTTTTTTCATGATTGTGTGGTGGGCTGGTTCCGCTATATCGATGATATTTAGTTTTTTTGGCAGGGTTCCAGAGAGACGTGTATCCAATTCATTGATACACTAAATGAGAACAACTTGAATATCCATCTGACATACACCATCTCGGAGGTTGCAGTTGACTTCTTGGACCTAAAAATACGCAGGGAGGAAGGTCGGATTATCACCTCCCTTTTTCAAAAGAGCACTGCTACCAACAGCTTGTTGCATTATGGGAGCTTTCACCCGGCGCACATGAAAAATGGAATACCGAAAGGCCAATTCCTTAGACTACGTCGTAACTGCACGCATTTGACCGACTTCAGGACAGCCTCAGAGGATTTGTCTTCACGTTTCAAGGACAGGGGCTACCCCAAGAAAATTATATCCCGCGCCTACGAAGAAGCTAGGAGCTCTGATCGAACTAAGTTGTTTACCCCGAAACCCAAAATCAGGGACGGTAAAATACATCTCATTACCCGTTACAACAATCAGTGGACAGCACTCTATAAGATCTTGGAGAACCATTGGTTCCTGCTTATGTCCGACCAAAGGCTGTTACCTTATGTAGACAATAAACCAAAAATCATTGCACGCAAGGCACCTTCTTTTAAAGACAGACTTGTACGAAGTCACTTCCAGCGCCCCACACGACGCCTGGAGAGAGGGGTCAGATTGAAGGGCACACATCCGTGTGGCCAATGTAATGTTTGCCCGTTCATGTTGGGCAAAGATAATTTTATAAAGGATGAGCAATGTATACGCCTCAATCACTACGTTAACTGCCGTACCAGGAACATCGTATATGGCATTATTTGTCCATGTAAGAAAATATATGTGGGGCAGACTTCACAGGAACTGCGGAAACGAATCCAGCAGCATATGTCTAATATTACTCTGGCTGCCCGGGACAGGGCTGAAAAGGAGAAACCTCTCACTTCTGTGGCTACTCACTTTTTGGATCACCACACTGGTAAGTATAATGGTTTGGAGGTGGTGGGTCTAGAAAGGATCCAGCACAATATCAGGGGTACACATATGACACAATGTTTGCTCAAAGCTGAATCCCGTTGGATCTTTAATTTGGATAGTTTGTCCCCTCAGGGTCTTAACGAGGAACTTTTATTCACAGGTTTTTACTCTGGGTAACACTTTATTTACACACATTTGTCTTTTCTTTCTCTCTAGATTTGCACACTTTGTGTGTTCTTTTTTCACAAGACCACTGTTTCTTCACTTCGGTTGTTGCCGGAATTTATATTGTCTCTCCTCCTCCTACCTGGAACAGCCTAGTATGAAACATGAAGAAGTCTCTGGATCGTCGTCCAAGGTCCCTCTACGTGGATATACATTGATGGACTTATTGCTCTTATCATGCATACACAGTAATGTTTAGAATTATATTGTTTCATATAACACATGTAATAACAGTTCTTGGTATGCATGTTTTTCTCTCTCCCCCCTTCCCCCCTCCTCGTGGCCTCGGTTGGGTGTCTTGTGGGCAATGCGACAAAGTGTCTCCTCCTTCCCTCCTTTTCCTTGTCCTTTCCCTCCCCACTACTTTACCTTTTTTTTTTTTTAGGTATAGTATAAATCAATAATGTGTAAACAACAATAAATGAAAAGCAATCTAAGGACGGAGCAATCAATAATATATAGAAGATCAAACAAAAATAACATATAGGGTATAGAATTTAATGAAGAGTTTAATATAAGGAACAATAAGAAAAGTGCACAGTAAACACTAAAAAACAAAAAATAGATACATGAAAAATAATATAGAAAATATAAATAGTATAAAATATATGTAAAAAATAACAAAATACATAATAATAAATAAAAGACAATAAAATATAAAAAAACAATACAAAAAATTATAATTAATATAAAAAAATAATAATAAATAATAATAAATAAAAAATAAATTATAAAGAGTAAAAAGAAATGAAAAACACAAAAATAAATACAAAGGAAACATAAGCACAAATAATTCACCTAATTAGGGATTTCTTATATAGTAAGATATAATGATTATGTAGTTTGATTATCATGTATATAGTTATTCATGCAGCATCGAACTGTGCATATAACTTGATGGTGTCATTATAATATAGGGCCATTTTAATAATCATGGTGCCCTGTATACAGTAATTAATTATGGCCATCAACTTTGTATAGTCCATTGCTGCATATTATTCATTGGATTGAATTTTTTATTAATTATGCGGCTTTTTGGATACAGATTCTTCACATGTATTTCATTTGGTGTTTTTTGTCTGTCCCCTCTTTTTCTGTAAATCATGCTGATCTATGCTTCCTTAGAAAACACTTGATCGTGCACTTTTATTCAGAGTGTTCAATTTAGGTTAGTCCTTTTAATATTGTTCTCTTTCCCTCCCCCTTCTTTCCTTGTGGCTATGCTCTGCTTTGTCTCTTTGGCCGCGGGACTCTCCTTCCGGGTGTGTTCACGGCGCCTCAACCACACTGGAAGACTTCCGGTACTTGGCACGCAGTGTGTGCCTTGTGAGCATGCACGTTCTGCCGTTTCCGGCATTTGGAACGCCGGACACGCCGGCTCGGCAGCGCACATGGGTGCACATCATTTCCGGCTGCCATTCATGCCGGCATTTGCATGGGCAGTAATAACAAGCGCATATCCAAAGCGCATATTTGAAATATTTCGGCCCTTCTTTCTTCTCCCCTCCCACTGACCAGCTGAGTGGAAGGTTGCCGCCCCCACGCCCCACTCTGCCGCCATGACACAGGTGAAATCGATCATTATTAGTTACTACTTTGTGTATATATGAACCCATGTGCTATTCAGGAACAGGCACCCCTGAGGAAGTTTCCTGACCACCACGCATACCCCCACTATGCCATTCTAAATGATTATTATAACTCTCCAATACTTTATTGTTGATGGATTACATGTACTTTTATCTGTTGTTTATTTGTATATGTGGGGGAATGTTCATGCTTTTGTGGTGAGTCAGGGGGGCATGTGCATATGTTCAGTTCACATGGCCCCGATCCATTGTATACAATGTTTTTAACCCATTCTTTGTTGTGTCTGTTGCTTTAAATAAATTTGATACTTTTTTGGATGTGCGGCTCTTATCTCGGTATTCTTTTCTTTTCCCTGCACTACATTGTGTATTTTATACCGTGTGCCGGCTCTCTTGCCTTAATTCTGATGTGCCCCTGCTCCCTGAATTAAATGGTGGGGCAGTAAGTTTGCACACGCCTACACGAACTGACTGACAGGGGTCAGCCCCTGCAACTTCTGGGTCTCCAAATTGGGCACATGGCCTGAGTTTTCCCTTTTCCTCTTGGAGGTGGTGGCCTGCCCTGCAGCCAGTGTATTGTCTGAACGTGTGTTTAGCACGAGTGCAGGGGGTTATCAGAGGTTATATTTCGCAATGTTTTGGGGTGTACCCTAATTTAAAAAAATATAAATAAAAGTAAAACCAAAAAGCAGTGTAGGCTACCTCCTCCTCCTCCACCGCCGCTTCCACCTACACCGCCACATCCACCGCCTCCTCAACCTCCTACTCCATATGGACCTCGTCCTCCTAGATCAAGATTATTATTTTTAATTTTTATGTATTTTATGTTATTTAAAGTCATTTCTCTATCCACATTTGTTTGCAAAGCACTTGCCATGCTCTTAACCACATTTTGATGACATTTGCAGCCCTCTAGCCCTTTCTATGACATTTTTACGGCCATTTTAGTGCTCCAAAGTTCGGGTCTCCATTGACTTCAATGAGGTTCGGGTTCGGGTTCGGGGTCAAGTTCGGGGTCAAGTTCGGGTCCCGAACTCAGACTTTTTTCCAAAGTTCGGCCGAACCCGTCGAACCCGAACATCCACTCTACTTACAGCTTATGAAACCCCAAAGTCACAATTTTTGAGGTACCCTTTGCTCAGGCGGTATGGATTAATTAACTGATTAGTGTGTGACACTTTGAGCCTAGAATATTGAACCTTTTCACAAAATTCTAATTTTAAGCTGCATTAATGCAATTCCTTTTAATTTGCATTACTGAAATAAATGGACTTTTGCACAATATTAAAATTTTTCGAGTTTCACCTGTATATGCCCCTTTATGTTGTAACCAAGCAGGGACGTGCACAGACATTTTGAAGGGCAGGGGCTTAAGTTAAAAAAAGGGCACTTGTCATAATTTAAAAAAATGTTTGTACCACGAAGCTTACTTTTCTAGAAGTCCTACCTTGTTCTCCATGAATTTTTTGATTCTGTAATTGTAAACACGACAGAATCCACAAATATTACTTTTTTTATTTCACAGTACATATTATGGTAAAATTTGTGATTTCATTACAAGACTCTACAGACTCTAATATGCAAAGAGACAAAGCACTACAACCCCCAGTATGCAAAGGGACAACGCACTACAACCACAAGTATGCAAAGGGACAAAGCACTACAACTATTGTTCCTTTGCATACTTGTTTTGTTCCTGGACTTTAAATTATATACAATATATTACCAGGGCGGGCACTGAGGGCAGACAGGCACTAAAGGAACTTAGGCAGCAGACGAAGTCACACAGGCCAGCGCTTGCTCCCCTGCATTAATCCCGCTGGGGGGGGGGGTCACGTGACGTAGCAGACGTGCGTCACGCACCTCCGCTACCCAGGCAGCCCCTGCGCTAGCCTTAAAGGACCCTGTCACCCTGACCCTGCAATGGTGAGAGGGCAGACTGGTGAATAAATTGTATCGGTGAATAAATTGCGCTGCCGCCGGCGGAATGGAGGGGGGGGGCGTGTGCGGACTCGCGGCGCGCTTGTAGTGGGTCGGCTTGGGCAGGGCCGTTTTTAATATTTACGGGCACCAACCGTGGGCCATCAGCATGCAGATTGCGACCCCATTCACTTGAATGGGTTCCGCGATTCGTCCGTTCCGCAAAAGGATAGAACAAGTTCTATCTTTTTGCGCAACAGAAACACGGAACGGAACCCCACCGAAGCACTCTGTAGTGCTTCCGTACGGTTCCGTGCTTCCGTTTCGCATATCCAGATTTGTGGACCCATTCAAGTAAATGGGTCCGTGTTGTGGCAGACCAAGGAGATCCACCAAGATCCACCTCTGTCCTCCTCTGGTCACCACTATGAACACTTCGGTGATGGGAGGCCTGGGACGGACACCTCCTTCCTGCCAAGGATGCGCCTCCATCCGAACTTTGACTTCGGTCCTGGAGCTACTTAATACAGAACAGAAAGTAATAAACGCAGTACCAGTACTACCTGGGTGATTCCATCTGGGACCACCACTATAATCCATACTGTTGAGAGTGTGCAGGGCTTATGTGATTCCTAGGGTTTTCAGTATGTGTCCCATTATCTCCCCAGTGAAATTAGTACCTCTGTCTGACTCTATCACCTCTGGAATCTCATATCTGCATACTACTTCTGACAATATTTTCTTAGCAGTGTTTTGGGCTGTAGCCGTAGTTACTGGCCAGACTTCTGGCCAACCTGAGAATACATCAATGGCTACAAGGACATACTCATATGTGCCCACCTTGGGTAGCTGTATGTAATCCACCTGCACTCTTTGAAACGGGTACAAAGGTTTGGGAGTGTGTTTCTTGGGGGTTTTTACGAACCTCCCAGGGTTATGTCTGGCACATGTAAGACAACCCTGAACAAACCTTTCAAAGAGGATCTGAATTCCAGGGGCAAACCAATGTTCTATCACTAGTGCTCTCATAGCTCCTTTTGACAAATGAGTAGGGCCATGTGCAAAATTGGCCATCATTGGATACAAACTTCGAGGCAAACATGTTCTGCCATATACCTGCCAGAGCTCTCCTGCCTTTGTGGCCCCCACCTCCATCCATACCTTTTTGTCTTGAGGCGTTATCTGAGCCTGTAGTTCATGCAAGAGCGATAAGTCTGGCGTAGTTGGCAAAGACAATGTTAGGAGTGGCAGACCGGCTGCTTGTTTGGCTGCTTTAACAATGGCTACCTCTGCTGGGAGCTCTAGGACCTCTATGCAGGCTCGGACTGGCCCACGGGGGTACAGGGGGAATCCCCCGGTGGGCCCCTGAGCAAAGTGGGCCCCTAGTCTCCCATCCCCTGCACAAGTGGCACATGACACATAAGATTTAGTGCACTACATACATATATTCAATATAAAGCACCTCAACCAGCTTATGTTCATATAAAAAACTTGTTAGATTATTTATTATATTTGAATGTATTTGTATGGTGGGCCCCCAAAATAAATTTTACTGGTGGGCCCTAGGTACCCCAGTCCGACACTGCCTCTATGAGACTCTGTACTGCTTCTGAATTCTTAATTCGTTTGCCCAATGAAGTCAGAAATCCCCTAGTTTTCCAGATAACACCAAAGTCATGTGCTACCCCGAAAGCATACCTGGAATCTGTGTAACAATTAATTCTCAGTCCCTTACCCAATGTACATGTATCAGTGAGTGCCTTCAATTCCGCCTCCTGTGCAGAAGCACAGGATGGGAGTGATTTTTTGTATAATTACCTTACCATCTTGGATTACCGCATACAAAGTCTCCTTGTTCATCATTCCACCATCTGGAACCATCTACAAAATACTCAGCATCAGGGTTAGTTAATGGTGTTTCAGTAACATTTGGTAACCCTTTCGTTTCTGAAATCATCAATTAATGACAGTTATGATTTGCAATTGGATCAGACATTTCTACTACTCCCACTTCCACCTCCTCTTCTAAATATACTGGCAACAAAGTAGCTGGTTTTAGAACTGTACATCGCTGTAAGGTAATGTGGGGACTGAGTAGTGTCATCCCATATTTAGTAATGTGGCATCTATAGGTACTTGGTTTAACAGCATGTGTGGATTGGGCACTTGTGGTGTATTTATGACAGTTATAGCATTTACTGCCCTTAAATCATGTACCATACGATAAACTGGAGGCTGACCATTCACAGTCTGTCTCTTCTTCACAGGAAATAGGGGTGTATTGAAGGGGCTTTTTATAGGGATTATTAACCCTTTCCCCAACAGATCTTTTAGATAATTTGTGATAGCATCTTCCTGTCAAGAATTTAGTTAGTACTGACGTACACATGGCGGCTTAGTGCCAGGTTTCAGCTGCACAACTACCGGAGTCACTGGTAGTCTACCCACATCTGTCTTGGATGTCGCCCACAAATGTGTTGGGACTTCAGACAGTCAATCTGGGGTGTAAATTTAGAGGTAGAGGAGGCACTAAATGTAATTAAGGACATAAGTGCACACAGAGTCTCTTCACGCACAGGGGTTGTGATTTGTTTTTTTTCCTGAAGATAAATCTGTAGCTGGCCAGCTGAAACCTGTCCTAGGTTGCTAATATAGCTTATATATTTATACAGCTAGACCTGCCAATAACCTTAATACAGTTCCTATGTTTGTGTGTTTTTTTGAATTTTTTTTATTTCTTTATTCAGTTTTCTTACACAAAATTACAAAAAAAATGATTTGACAGTGCCGAGTCCAAATGCATCAGTACAACTTCTGCCAACATGGCAAACATAATACATTATATGTCCAATTGTGCAGATAATAAAATAGGGATCAATGCACCATCTGTATTGGTATTGGGACATTCGCAAATCTTCCCATTCCTTTCCATATTGAATTGGACTCGATCTCCCACTCTCGATCCAGACTTATCTCCCCTTTCCCCCTCCCCCCCCATGATGGTTGTCTTGGTGATTGTCGCCAATGGTCACTCCAATCCCTCCCCCAACTTATCCCACCCACTCCCCTAGCAGCCGGGTCAATCATGCGGTGCCTACTGTGTATTCCTCATATCTCTCAGTCCTTGCCAGAAGATTTTTCCATTTCCTGATACTGGGTGCAGTTTTCGCTCCCATTCCCTTGCAATAATGACTCTTGCCACCTTTTTTTTCCTTTTTCCCTGATTGATGGTAAGGAACACCCTAGGACAGCCACTTCCGGCTTATATGGGAGGTATACTATAGACTCTGCACTTAAGGAGCTAAATACCCCTCGCCAATACGATTGCATATTCGGACAGGACCATATCATATGGATATAGTCAGCGGGCTCTTGACTACACCTCCAGCATTTTGGTTCTCGTTCTTTATAGATCTTACTTAATAATATTGGAGTCAAATATATTCTGTGAATAATGTTAAAATAGATAATCCTGGGGGCGGAGCTTGACCGCGGACTGGAAGGCAGCTTGAGAAAGAGCTCTCCTGCCACGTACGCTCACAAAGCATTGAAATACACCTTGAATCGCCTGAAATATGGGCAAAATAGGGCGATATCAACCGAGAGACGGTGAAGGTTCCGCTAGGACAAAGATGAATCAAGCGGCGGTCACAAAACTCTTTGCCAAAAGGCATACGCATTCTCCCGCCTCTCAGACTAAGATGGCGCCGGAGCTTACCCCTCATCGGGAATCAGAGGATGAACGCCACTCCAGCAGTGAAGAAGAACAGGCCCCAGATGAAACGCTCACCGCGGCAGTGCTGAAGAAGGCGTTAACCCAGGCACTGAAACCGGTAAGAGCTGATCTGGCCGATATAAAAACAGACTTACATGCTCTTGGGTTACGGACAGAGGCCTTAGAGACGACATGCTTAGAGCTTACCTCTCATACCTCCGCACTTGCAGCTAGAACAGAGCAGCTAGAGGCGCACGTGAATACGGCATACACATTAATAGAGGATCAGAAAATAGAAGCAGACGTAAAAACATTCGCTTCAAGGGGATCACTGAATCCTGGGCAGGAGACGCGCTACCTAAAGGGCTCAGAGCGCGCCATGACAGTAGTGATTGAGCGTATAAAAAGAGCTCTGTGCTCGAAACCCAAGCCAAACGAGCCACCCCGAGATGTCATCTGTGGACTGCTCTCATACGTTGACACAGCCGCAATCCTCCGCTCAGCCAGGGAAAAGAGCCTTGTTTGCTATAAAGGGGCAGAAATATCCCTATATCAGGACATTGCACCCTCAACACTCCAGAAACTACGCCTGCTGCGCCCATTACTGGACAAGCTGAGAGCAAAAGGTCTTCAGTACGCCTGGCTCTTTCCTTTTGGAATCTCTGTGATGAAAAATGACAAGCGAATTGTCATAAAAACCCCAGCAGACTTTGAAACCGCATGGTCTATTCTTGACATAGAACCGGTAGAAATACCGTCCTGGTCTCCAGCAGCGGATTTAGTACGCTTACCACCCCTGCTGCAATCAGAGGACTGGCATACTATCACTCACCCGAAGCCTCAGAGAACCAAAAGATCCTCAGCTCTGACCAGCTCACCTCACCACTGACTTCCAGACCATACTCTTCATAACCTTACATGTCCCACGCTATGGTCAGGTTATCTACACCCTGAATCCTATAGGTGACCTTTTTGTTCAACTGTCTCAAGAAAATCTTGCCAGAATATCTGCAAATCGACCTCCTCAGACAAGTGTGAAGTTAACCCTTAAATATCTCAGGGAACTGTTTCTTGGCCAATTCCCCTATCCATCTCCCTCACTTCCCCCATCCTCCTCTTTTTACCTTCTCAGGACTTTAACATATCCTATGGTCCTTTCTGGAGCATGCCACACATGGTTCCACAAACTCGGACTTTGAGTTGAATTACATAATATGTAAAGGAACAGATTTTGATGTGATTGAGAATATGTCTATTGAAATACTTAAGTGAAGGCTATGCTTTTGACGATAGTGGTGCTCTTCCATTTCCTCCAATCCACACTCTATCGCAATAGAAATTGTGATATTGTCACAGTGAAGTGGCCTACTGGATGATGTTGTGGATGTCTCCTGGGTCAGGGTATGCTTGCTGCTTCTTGTGAGGAGAGGGAAGAGCATCATGAAGATGACAACGACTCTTCTTCCTTCTTTAAAAGGTATTACCTCGGTAGCCTGTATCTCTAATTTATGCATCTCATCTTCAACTTCCCCCTCCCCCCCCCCTTTTTCTCCTTTTCCAGGCTGACTTCTCCTTTACTTGTCGTCACTTCAATAGAGAATATGTAAGCTTTATAACACAGTAAGCATAGATGTAGATAGCCTTATGAGATCTGAATTGTGAAGACATATATTAGACTCCATTAAGTACGCCTGTGAAGTTAATCCTATCCTCTCCCTCCTCCCCTTCCCCCCCCTCCCCTCCACCCTTCCCCTCCCTGACGTATTGCTATTCTTGTAGCTTATGTTGCCTTATATTAGCGATTTTTTTTGTTATGCATAATGCTATGTGTTTGTACACCAAGTCAAGATTTGTTCCAGATTTTAGGACTTTCCTCTCCCCCCCCTTGCTCACTTATACATTCCCTTACTCTATTTCATAGTTTGGGAATACACTTTCTCTTACTTATCAACCTTCGCCTCTCCATCTAGATTTTCCCATCTTCCCCCCTCCTATCTGTCTCCCTACCATTCACTAGGTGATCTCGACCCTCTTTCTACTACTATCACTCCTTCTTCCCTTCTTCCCCACTCTATTTACTCCTCTCTCTACTACTTACTTCAAGCGATAAGAGGCCTCGTGAATATGAGTGAAATTGGATGCGCTACTTTTAATGTGCGCGTATTAAATACCCCCAACAAGAGGTACCATGTACTCGACATTCTCAGGAAACTTAAGGCCTCCATTCTCTTTTTACAGGAGACGCATTTTAAACAAAACAAAATCCCCAAACTGCCCACTAAACACTTCGCAAATTGGTACCATTCGTGTCATGCTACCTCAGCATCCTAAGGGGTATCCATTGCTATCCATAGATCCCTACCGATTAAAGTACTACAACAATATACAGACCAGGAGGGTAGAATATTATTCCTAAGAGCTCGGATATATACGACTAAGCTTACTTTAGCAAATATATATGCCCCCAACCATACGCAGGTTCCTTGGTTATTGGATGCCTTAGATAAACTTAAGCTATTTGCAGATGGTCCGGTAATTTTGGGAGGTGACCTGAATGTCACCTTGAACCCGTTACTTGACTCTTTAACCTCTAAATCCAAATGCCTCTCACCGTGCCCTAGCCAAACTACGATCTAAACTTTCTGACCTCTCTCTTACAGATACTTGGAGGCTGCAGAACCCCTCTGCTCGGGACTATTCCTATTTTTCCACAGTGCATAACTCACATCAAAGACTGAACTATCTAATGATTCACACATCTCTATTGCCACGTGTCACGACCACAGGTATTTCTGCTATCTCCATATCGGACCACGCTCCGGTTCACCTTTCCCTCACCTCTACCAATACTCCTCCTACGATGTGGAGATGGCGTCTCAATGAGCAGATTTTAGAAAAAAAAACAAAGCCTTCTCTGACATACAAACACAACTTTCCGCATTTTTTGAGCTGAATAAAAATTCTGGCCCATCCAGCCCAATAATCTGGGAAACACACAAAGCATTTGTCAGAGGGATTTTCATCTCATGGGGCTCCAAACTAAAAAAGGATAGACAAAGAGAAATAGACGAGATATTAGAACAGATAACACTTTTAGAAAAAGAACATAAACATTCTAGACTAATAGAAACACAGACGAAATTGTGAACCTTTAGGGAAAAACTCCTCACTCACATGCAAAATAAATCAGCTAAAGCTTACCTTCATTTCAGACATAGGCTTTACGCCCATGGGAATAAGGGAGGAAAGCTTATGTCCTCTTTAATTAAGAAAGAAAGAGCTAAGCAACACATTCATGAGATTAGAGACCACACAGGTCTGGTTACTTCCTCTCTCCCAGAAATGGCGGCAGCCTTCCATAGATATTACTCAGCTCTATATAACATCGATAAAACAAGTGCTGTGCAAGGAAACAATCATAAGCAAGCTCTGATTGATGACTTCTTGAAAGACATATCCCTGCCATACCTAGATCAGGCCATGATAAATGCCCTTCTTTCTCTTATCACACATAAGGAAGTGAGCATGGTCCTTTCCCCCCGGGGAAGAGCCCAGGTCCAGATGGACTCCCCTTGCTCTACTATAAAAAATTCCAAGATGTGCTCATGCCTGTAACGGTCACGTACACACACACACAGGGGGGAGGATAGTGACCACTGCGCTCCACCCTCACCCCTGGCCCTGCCTACTTGCCTCACGAGTCCTGATGACAGGGGACAACTGGACGGCAGTCCCTAACTTAGTATACGTGCGGGAAGGACAGACAAGACAAATAACGGATAGTGAACGGACCATGTCAAAACCAAGAGGACATTGCAGTACAGAGGGATAAGCAAAGAAAGGTCAGGAGAATCCAGGGTCATAAATACCAGGAGAGTCGAGAAGTATCAAAGGAGTCCGCAAAGAATAGTCAGGTTGAAGCCGAGGTCAAAATACCAGGAAGGATGCGCAGTACAGGAGGAGCAGGCAAAGGATCGTCAGGGAACAGGATCAGGTAAGTACACAGGTATCCAACAACTGCCAGGAACCTAAATTAACAGGCAACCTGTGGCCAGCAGGCTGCCTGTATTTATAGTGGGGAGTGAGGGTCATGTGACGTGGCCAGCGTCACATGACCGACAGACCGACCAGTCGAGCACCGAGTGATCAGCTCGGTGCTCAAGGCAGACCTAGGAGCAGGGAGCCTCCCAGCTAGCAAAGCCACCCTGGGAACGAGGTCAAACACAGATCCTCGCTCCCGAATCTAAGCAGCAGGTCTGCGGCTGATGGGAGACCGAATGTGCCTTCGGCACCCCGTTACAGTAACCCCCCTTTTACGAGGGGTCACCGGACCCAAGACTTCAGGCGATGGCCTTTCAGGGTGTTCTAAATGAAATTTTTGAACAACTCTAGGAGCATGAACCTCCCTGGCAGGTACCCAAGATCTCTCTTCAGGTCCATACCACTTCCAGTAAATCATGTACTGCAAGGAAATACGCACCTTCCTGACATCCACTATTTTAGACACCACATACTCGACAGCATCGTTAACAAGAACCGGCAGAGGCGAGGCTTTCGATGGTACTACCGGTTCAAAATATTTTTTAAGTAGAGATTTATGGAACACATTATGAATGTGGAATGACTCGGGCAGCTCCAACCTAAATGATACCGGGTTAATCACCTCCGTGATCTTATATGGTCCAATAAAACGAGGAGCAAACTTTTTAGAATCTACCTTAAGAGAGAGATTCTTGGAGGACAACCATACCTTATCCCCAACCTGAAAATTCACCCCCCCCTTGAACGTCTCCTATCGGCCTTGAGTTTCTGAGAACTTTGAGCCTTTTCTAAGTTCGATTGAACCCGGGCCCAAACTGTGCACAGTTCAGAGGAGAGCCTATTCGCCACAGGGTTAGAGGAGGAGACGGATGACCCAGAATGAAAACGGGGATGGAAACCATGGTTACAAAAGAAAGGTGAAACCCCAGCAGAAGAATTGACACAGTTATTCAAAGCAAATTCAGCCAATGGAAGAAATTTCACCCATAATTGCTGGTCATCAGCAACATACAACCTCAAGAATTGTTCCACAGACTGATTAAGGCGTTTAGTCTGCCCATTACTCTCAGGGTGGTAGGCAGAGGAAAAAGACAATGAAATTTGACATTTTTGACAGAAGGCCCTCCAGAATTTGGACACAAACTGCACACCCCTGTCAGAAACAATATTTTCCGGGATACCATGTAATCGAACAATTTCTTTCACAAAAATAGACGCCAGGGTTTTGGCATTCGGGAGTTTAGACAGGGGAATGAAATGGACCATCTTGCTAAACCTATCGACCACTACCCAAACTACAGTCTTACCCTCCACCGGCGGTAGGTCAGTTATAAAGTCCATCGAGATATGGGACCAGGGTCTACTGGGAATGGGTAAGGGTCGTAGGTTACCAGCAGGGTGAGTCCTAGGTGTCTTGGACCTGGCACAAACCTCACAGGCTGACACGTAGGACTTGACATCCCTAGTTAGAGTGGGCCACCAATAAGATCTAGAAACCAGATCCTTAGTGCCCTCAACACCCGGATGTCCACAAAAGGCAGAATCGTGACACTCACCCAACAGCTGGAGACTAAATTGTACGGGAACAAACAACTTATCTGTTGGAGTGGATACCAGTGCCAGATGTTGTTCAGACCTAATGCGAGCCGAGATATCCTGGGTTAGAGCTGCTATGAAGATTTTTGCTGGTAGGATGGATTCAGGTGGTACCTCAGTAGGTTGAAAAGCATGGAAGCTCCGACATAATGCATCCACCTTCACATTTTTACTTCCCGGCCTGAACGTAATGGAAAAATCAAAATGAGTAAAAAACAGAGCCCATCTGGCTTGACGGGGATTCGACCTCTTAGCAGACTCGAGAAACATAAGGTTTTTATGGTCAGTGACAACAGTTACACAATGCCTTGCCCCCTCCAGAAAATGCCTCCACTCCTCAAATGCCAATTTAATGGCCAGCAGCTCCCTATTCCCTATGTCGTAGTTTCTCTCCATTGGAGAGAATTTCCTGGAGAAGAAGGCACATGGTCTCAGGTTAGTGAGGCTAGCAGGACCTTGTGAAAGGACTGCTCCTGCGCCGTCCTCGGACGCATCCACCTCCACAATAAAAGGTCTCTCCTGATCAAGCTGGATCAGAATGGGAGCGCTACTGAATGCCTTTTTTTAATTTTCAAATGAAGAAATGGCCTCAGTAGACCAATTCTCCAAATCCGCCCCTTTCTTAGTAAGGTCGGTCAACGGTTTAGCAATTATGGAAAAATTCATAATAAATTTACGATAGTAATTGGCGAAACCTAAGAACCGTTGTAAGGCCTTTAAGGATGAAGGTCTTACCCATTCCTTAATTGCTAGTATCTTACCAGGATCCATCTTGAAGGCGTGAGGAGTCAGAACATGCCCTAGAAACATAATCTCCTGTACACCAAAGACACATTTCTCTTGCTTAGCGGATAGCTGATTCTCCCTCAACACCTCTAATACTTGTTTAACATGAGACACATGGGATTCAAAGTCAGGAGAGAATATCAAAATGTCGTCAAGATAGACAATAAAAAATGTACCTAAGAACTCCCTAAGAATGTCATTCATGAAGTTTTGGAACACAGCTGGGGCATTGCTGAGTCCAAAAGGCATCACCTGATATTCAAAGTGTCCTGCAGGAGTATTGAACGCTGTCTTCCATTCGTCTCCCTCCTTGATTCGGATTAGATTGTATGGCCCTTTCAGGTCAATCTTGGAAAACCAGGTTGCCCCCAGAACCTGGTTAAATAAATCCGGAATCAATGGGAGGGAGTATCTATTCTGGACAGTGATTTTATTTAATCTCCGGTAATCGATACATGGCCTAAGACCACCATCTTTTTTCTTAACAAAGAAAAACTCCGCCCCCATAGGAGAGACAGAAGGTCTAATATGCCCTTTACCAAGGCTCTCCTTAATATAATCTTCCATGGCCTTGCGTTCGGGCTTAGAAAGATTATAAATTCGCCCCTTAGGAAACTTGGCCCCCTCTACTAGCTCTATAGTACAATCATAAGGTCTATGGGGTGGTAGAACCTCCGGGGTTGGTGATGAGAATACATCAGTATATTCTCTAACAACAGTGGGTAAAGTATCAGACTTTACTGAGACCCCAGCCTGTACCACGGACAAGCAAAGCACGAGTCACACTTAGGCCCCCATCTCACTAACTCCCCCTTGGACCAATCTATAGTGGGGTTATGTAGTCAGAGCCAAGGCAACCCTAGTACCACCTCAGCCGGTAGGTTCTCCAGGACTAAAAGGGAACATCTCCCTGAGTGGCACACACCCACGGTTAGAGAAATCTCTGAGGTACATGAGCTCACCGTACCACCAATAAGAGGAGTAGCATCAATAGCCAAGTCATGGATAGGAGTTGGTAATGCAAACATTGGAATACCCAATCTTACAGCGTACTTAGAGTCAATAAAGCTGGCCGCTGAGCCAGAATCAATAAAGGCCTTACACGGCCATTTATCTACCCCCAGAGAAATCGTAATGCGTACCAAAAGCTTACATTTAGAAAAATCAGGGTGTACCTGGTCTTTAGGTTGCCTTGCCTCAGGAGACTTGACAGAGAGGACCTTCTTAGGGCACTGTTTGATCCAATGGTCAGGATCTCCACAGTAAAAGCATTCTCCACGTCTGCGGCGAAGATTCCCTCGGGTCATGCCAACCTGCATGGGTTCCTCGGTGGAGACCTCAGCATTGTCTCTGGGATAGGCCTCTGGCTGGACCACCATCTGGGAAGAGAACTGTTGTTCCTGTCGTCTGTCTCTAACCCGTCGGTCAAGTCGGACAACAAGGGTCATCATCTCCTCTAAGGTCTCTGGAAGTTGATAACTGATCAGAAGATCCTTTAATTTATCAGACAGACCTGACCTGAACTGACTCTTCAGGGTTGGTTCGTTCCATCCTGAGGGGACACACCACCTTCTGAATTGGGTGCAATAATCCTCCGCAGGTAGATTGCCCGGAACCAGTGCCTTTAGAGCCATCTCGGCTACTAGAGCCCTGTCTGGTTCATCATAGAGGGTACCCAGGGCCTGAAAGAACCCCTCCACAGAAGTTAAACAACTGGCGCCAGCAAGTAAAGAGAACGCCCAGTCCTGGGGATCACCCTGTAGTCGGGAAATGATAATGCCCACGCAATGACTCTCGGTGCCAGAGGACACGGGGCGCAAACGGAAGTAAAGTCTGCAACTATCCTTAAAGAGAAACTTCTTCCGGTCTCCAGAAAAGGGTTCTGGGAGCTTAATCTGGGGCTCAAAATGCGGACTGGAGGCCTGAGGAGTAGAAGAACCTTGCCCTAACTCAAAAGAACAGAGTTTTTCCCCTAGCTCCTGCACCATCTGCATCAGATTAGAGACATGGTCAGTCAGGGTCACCAGAGGATTCATTATACAGTGGTTATTGGGCCTGTTAATCTGTAACGGTCACGTACACACACACACACACACACACGGGGAAGGGGGGGGGGGGATAGTGACCACTGCGCTCCACCCTCACCCCTGGCCCTGCCTACTTGCCTCATGAGTCCTGATGACAGGGGACAACTGGACGGCAGTCCCTAACTTAGTATACGTGCGGGAAGGACAGACAAGACAAATAACGGATAGTGAACGGACCGGGTCAAAACCAAGAGGACATTGCAGTACAGAGGGATAAGCAAAGAAAGGTCAGGAGAATCCGGGGTCATAAATACCAGGAGAGTCGCGAAGTACCAAAGGAGTCCACAAAGAATAGTCAGGTGGAAGCCAAGGTCAATATACCAGGAAGGATGCGCAGTACAGGAGGAGCAGGCAAAGGATCGTCAGGGAACAGGATCAGGTAAGTACACAGGTATCCAACAACTGCCAGGAACCTAAATTAACAGGCAACCTGTGGCCAGCAGGCTGCCTGTATTTATAGTGGGGAGTGAGGGTCATGTGACGTGGCCAGCGTCACATGACCGACAGACCGACCAGTCGAGCACCGAGTGATCAGCTCGGCGCTCAAGGCAGACCTAGGAGCAGGGAGCCTCCCAGCTAGCAAAGCCGCCCTGGGAACGAGGTCAAACACAGATCCTCGCTCCCGAAGCTAAGCAGCAGGTCTGCGGCTAATGGGAGACCGAGTGTGCCTTCGGCACCCCGTTACAATGCCTCATCTCATTGAACTCTGTTCCTGGTTGTTTAGAGGGGATCCACTCCCTAGGCGAACGCAGGAATCACACATCACCCTCTATTGCAAAAGAGGGAAAAAATCCGGAAGAGTGTGGGAGTTATAGACCCATATCACTTCTAAATTTAGACCTTAAAATATGGGCTTAACTTTTTTCCCTACGCATAAAGAAGCTTCTACCCCACTTTATAGGTGAAGAACAATCGAGGTTTGTATCGGGGAGGGAGGGAAGGACTAACACGACCAAATTGCTTACAGCAATCCACCAAGCCCACGCCGAAGCTAGACCACTGGCTTTTGATAGAGTCAATTGGCTTTTCATGCATTCCATACTATCGAAGTCTCTCTTCTAGTGAATGACTATTTGTCATCCCCTTTCGAGATAACGAACGGAACCAGGCAGGGGTGTCCGCTCTCCCCCACTCTGTTCGTACTTGTAATGGAAGCCTTGCTACAGCAAGTAAGACAGCATCTAGACATAAAGGGTTTCCCCACGCCAGATGGCGAGTTGAAAACACTAGCTTTTGCAGATGACCTCCTTTTTTTGCTTCCTGACCCAGAGATTGGACTCCCCTGTCTGGTTAAACTATTTGAAAAATTTGGAGAAGTCTCAAACTTTAAAGTAAACATCACGAAATCAGAAATCCTGAACATAACCCTCACTAAACAGAGCTATTTGAGGCTCAAAGGAACCTCTCCTTTCGCATGGGCTCCCTCACTCCTCAAATATCTAGGTGTTCATATCCTGGTGTTCATATATTCAGGTCCTTCCCAAAGTCCTATACAAATTACAGATGCTGCCGATAGCCTTGCCGCAAGCCTTCTTTACCAAGAAACGCTCCCTTTTCTCGTATTACCTATGGAAGCAGAAACGCCCCCGTCTGGCACACAAACTCCTGACTAGACCAACTAGGAAGGGAGGCATTGGCCTACCAGATGTTCAAACAATATATAGGGCGATTCAATTGAGAAAGTGGATTAACTTAACTACTTTTTCCGTCTCGCATACCATCCTTCGATGGGCCGCAAAGGCTTATAAGGGAGACTTGGTGGGTGACATGTGGCTACCCCCCAAAGCACATAACACATATAACCCTACTGACACTAACTTGCTCTTTAAAGGGGCTTCTAGTACTTGGGCTCTACTCTCATCTCCCCTATCCCCTACTCTTTCCCCATTACTACCTTCCAGCCTAATACCTGTGGTCGTAGGCAGGGAGTCTCTGACCTTTAGACCTATGTGGGATCAACTTGCACACATTTCAGTCTTGAATATGTTCCCGAGCGGTGGGATTCCTAGCCTGGCTGACCTAAAGCTACTGCACTCAAATTTCTCATTCACGTTTCTACACATATCACACTTTACTAGATGTTGTATAGATTTCCTCCAAGCTCACTATCCTTTCAGAGACTTAACAGAATTTGAATTGGAACTGTCGTCACCAGTCTTCAAGTTCAAAAAACTCTCTAAGCTACTGAATGTTATTAGAGGTGAAAAACACTTGAATAACCCAGGGTACATTGCTTCTTGGGAGAAAGAACTAGGTCTCTCTCTCAATGAGACAGAGATAACCCTAATTCTTCAAAACTCCCATGGATATTCAAGATGTGTTCACTTGCAAGAGTCTCACTACAAAATTGTCGCGAGATGGTACAAAACCCCTGAGTTTCTCCATACGCATGGACTCTCTACCACTAATCTCTGCTGGAGATGTAACTCACACGTAGGTACACATACTCATATCTGGTGGGATTGTCCGGTTATACGCCCCTTTTGGTCTGAGATAGAATGCACAATAAGGGAAATTACGGGATCAAAATTAACACTAACGCTAACATTAACACGCTTTAGTACTACTGGGATGTCCTACATTGGAATTTCGGCCATCCTCCTCATCCTTGATCACTCACTTTCTAGCAGCAGCTAAGTCTTTAATCCCTCTGAAATGGCTAAATACTGCACCCCCCACTATAGATGAGTGGGTTGAAAAATTGCATCAAATATGCAGATTTGAAGAGATGTCTAGTAGATCTAATCACGCTCACCACAAGTTTCTCACAATGTGGGCTACTTGGTTGAATTCATCATACTGTACATCAGTACGCACCAATTTTAATTGACTGAACAGCATCCGATTTGATCAAGTTCTTGCGGTACTCGTCTGTCTTTCCGTGTCCAACCCATTCGCCCTCCTTCCCCACTCCTTTTCCCCTCTACTCCACTCACACCCAAATCTTATGTTCTTTGTTTTGTTTTACAACAAGATTTCTATCCAAAATGTTGTTAAAATGTACATTTGCACTGGTATGCAGTTATGCCGGTCTTACTTTGACTACTGCCTTGTAATATGCCACCCAATGTCAAACCATTATCCCGTATTGGGATTGTTGTGTAATTGCTACTTTACTTCATTGGATATCTTTATTGCATATACAAAATAATAAAAACACAGATGATAAAAAAAATAGATAATCCTAAAGTTACTAAATATCGTAGTCTTTTTAATGTTTCTATAGATATTACCCCACTCAATTATATCTGATCCTATATCCTTTGTCCATTTTTCTTCACTATTAAACTTTAGTGTTTTCGCCAATCCCTTCCTTATTAACCTGTACACCTGAGAAATGTTCACCTTTGTTGTCATGTGTTTATTACAGAAGTCTATAAATTCGTTATTTATTGTGATAAAATAATCCCTATTTTGTGTGGCTTCAAATGCATGTTCTATCTGATAGGTGTTGATTAGGACCTGTAGTAACATTGGCAAGATTACATCCCCATATTGGCGATAGATTTCAAACGGAAGCCCATCGGTCCCTGGGGAGTAGTTTCCCTGAATGGTCCCGAGGGCCGCCTATAATTCCTTTAATTCTATTGGACGGTTTAATATTTTACACTCCTGATCTGTTAATTTAGGGAGATTGATATTCTCCAGGAACATTCCAACATCTCCATCCTGCAGGCTTTTGTTGTTAGTGTATAAGATATTGTAATACTTTACGAATTCTCGCTCAATATCCTCCGGGCCCGTAATTATCTCTCCGGTTACACTCTTTATGTTTTTTATTCTATTCTTATTTTTTTGATTTTGGATCAGGAGTGACAAAAGGTTTCCCGGTTTCCCTGCTTGCGAGAAGTATTTAGCTCCTGTAAAAAAATACCTTATGTTGTGCTTTTTCGTAAAGGTAATTTTTATATTCTAATCTGGCTTCCTCAAAAAGTGATTGTGCGGTAATATTGTTGTTAAATAACTCTCCCTGTAGGCACTGAACCCTTTTTTTAAGAGCGAGTTCTTTTGCGGCATATTCTTTCTTTATCCCGTTGATTTTGGCTATATTTACACCGCGCAAGAACACTTTAAAGGAATCCCATACTATATGTATGGGTGCAGACAAAACATTCAATACCCAAAACTCCCGGATTTCCTTTACTATACTTTCCTGGTCCTTAATTAACTTAATCCAATGCGGATTTAGTTTAAAACTCCTTGTTTTCATTTTGACATTCCCCATTTTTATCGTAATAACCATAGGGGAGTGATCAGATATCGTATCCATTTCATACTTCATTTTTATTACGCAGTCTAAAAAAACAGGGTTAGCTAAAGCTAAATCTATTCTAGACATGACGGTATTTGCACGACTAAAACAAGAAAATGCTTTTTTTCCCCCATATAAGTATCGCCAGATATCTGTCAATGCCATTTCCCGGGAAATCCTTCTTAATGGTGTTGGTTTGTCCTTATCTACTTTATAGGGATGATCCTTAGAGTATCTGTCTTCCTCCAAGTCCATAGCATCTTTGAAGTCACCAGTTACCAGAACCGGACAGCGTGCTCTCGAACCTATGAAGTCTGCCAAATAAGACATAATACACATAGAAAAGGGAGGAGGGACATATACAAATGCCAATATACAAGAGTTGCCATCAAGATAACAATGCAGGAAAACAAATTTGCCCTCTTTATCAATTCTATGAGCGATTGGAGTGTAATCCATAGATCCATGGACATAGACACTAACACCCCGGGAATACGCCGAGCAGCAAGCATGGTAGTCATACTTTGCCTATTTCCTTCTCATGTAGTTAATGTTCTCATCTATAGGATGTGTTTCCAAAAGGCATACTATTGCAGGAAGATGTCTTGCAACTGTATCAAATATGACCACCCGCTTAGTCCTCTCGGCCATTCCACGTATATTCCATGTTAGAATTCTATTCATTTACTTTCCTGCGCAGTGATACAGCCTTCAGCACCCACCGCGGGGGCGGGTAGGTGAGGGGGGAAAGAGAGGGAGCGACTTCCAGCGACCACCGAGACCCCATCAGCCAACCCACTCCCTTTCCACTTCCCGTAACCCTTCTACCCATCCCGTCCCATCCCCACCCCCGCATGGTCAGACAACCTGATGATTTACTGACCTCTTACACCTCGCCCCTCCCCCCAACCATTCCACCCCCCATCCGTCTCTATTAGATGATAAAGTGCTTATAAATCAGAAACCTATCCCCCTGCCATCAAGCCATTCCTGTAATTCATCAGGTTTGTTAAAGAAATAGGCTTGGTCCTGGTATATCACTCTCATTTTCCTCCGGTAGAAGAGTGCGTATTTGATCTTAGCTGTCGCCATTCTCTTCTTAGCCTCTCTAAATTCCCGGCGTTTTGCATGTGTAGCCCTAGAATAGTCTGGGTAAATTTCTATTTCTCTCCCATTATATTCCAGGGAGGGCATAAGTCTTTTGTTTTTCATAATGTTGTCCCTATCCCGAACATTTTGAATTTTGGCCAGGATTGCTCTTGGAGGACTCCCTACAGGTAGCTGTTTAGTAGGTATCTGGTGGGCCCTCTCCACCGAAAACCCTGTAGACAATCTAGCCGCCCCAAACACCTCTATTAGCCATTGTTGGATGAACCCTGTCGGGTCTTCTTTTTCGGACCCTTCAGGCAACCCAACCAGGCGAATATTTGGTCTGCGGGATCTATCCTCCATTTCGGTGACTCTTTCCTGTAATAAGCTCTTTTCGGTTTCTATCACCCCCAACCTATTCTTCATCCCATCCATTTCTCGCTTTAATTCTATGGTGACTACCTGAAGATCTTTCACTCTCTCACGTACTTTGTTCAGCTCATCTTTTATTAGGGACAGGTCAGTTTGAATTGTGGAGATTTTAGCAGACAGATTTCCCAATGCTTGATTTGATATTTGAACCGCATTCAGGATATCTGTCAGCTTCTTATCCACTATATCTCTCCTCTCCTCTGTTACTGCATGTTTGTCACTCCTGCCCTCTTCTACCTCGCCAGTCTCCTCTATATTTGATGGATTTATTACGTCAGCTTTATTCTCCCTATGGCCCTTCTGGTTAGTCCTGGTCTTATATTGTGGTGACTTCAGAAATGTATCCATTTTAGAGACTGGACTACCTTCACTTGCACCCAAAGACTTCCTACCTGGGATCTTTGCTGTCATTATCTTATAAACTATACAACTTTAGCGACGCCAAGATAGGGAGACATGCTAGGAAAAGAAGAAACAGATAACAGTTTTCGCGCCTGGGCAAGTAGGCTCCGAAACAATGAGCCTAGGGAACCACTTATAGGGTACTGTAGCTCCAGCACTGTCACCATCTCAATAAAACGAGAGCGCTCCCCGGGTCCCCAGTTTTCGTCCACACTGCTGCTACTACAGGGAAAGCTATACAAAATTCCCTTATAAAAGGAACCTACTTATCCAGGCACAGAGTAACAACAAATTATGTAACAATCCAGCATATAATAAAAGTGGTTAGACACATAAGATCTCTCAATCAAGGGGGTTAAGATGGCAATTAGAAAACATATACGTTGGCAACTATTTTAGATATGCCCCTCTCCCCACCATCAAGGATTCAGACAGAGGATAACAACCCTGAACCCTGTCGGGTCAGAGGATAACAACCCTGAACCCTGTCGGGACCCTGAACCCTTTCGGGATTGGGCAGACTAGATGGGCCAAATGGTTCTTATCTGCCGACACATTCTATGTTTCTATGTTTCTATGTTTCTATGTAACAATATAACTGCGCAGGTGTTAGTAAGTGTTAGTAGGTGTTAAATTGGCATATTTTTAGAGTCCTGCTAATGCATATAGTAGGTTATAACAGAAGTTCATCAACCAAAGGGGTTAGGGCGATGGATCTTGGTTAATTTGCTTTAGTTGTTTTAGTTGCCGGCACTATTTCTCTAGCATGGATCCAGAAACGTTATACCATAGGGATCGTCCGTCCCGTATATTTGGTCGCATGGTGTCACTCGGTGTCACAGAGTAAGCGAGCAGAGAGCGTAAATAACAGGCACTGGATGTATACCCAAATGTCAGCAAGGGTTAACAAGTATAAATGTTAAGGATATGTCGCACAAGAGTGACAGGGAATCAACTCGAGGTGCACCCACTGACAGATAACACCCAATCTGACAAGAAGCAAAATATAAATGATTAAGTAATAGTGGGGCACTCTCTGTAATATTGAGAACAGTAGAATTTATTAATACATATGAATATAAAATAAATATAAAATAAATATAAAATAAATATAAAATAAATCGATATCTTAAAATCTATGTGAATATGAATATAAAATAAATCGATATCCTAAAATCTACATTAGTTAATTAATATAACAGCAATAATAGTGATGACCAAGGACAATAATACATGTTAAAACCAATAATGCAAATATTGTAAAGGATGACTCTTTCAATAGTCCATCAATAGCCTTTAATAGTTTCCAAATGGGATATTGATCATCTGAAACCACAGTAGTGCTGAATAGTCTGCACTATGAGGGATATATCACTGTATTCAAGCAGTAGTCAGATATCTTCCAATTTAAAACGGTATGTCAGGTAGTCTCCAGTTTAAAGCGCAATCCAGAGCTCACAATATTCGGAGCGGCGTCGCACTCACTTAGCTGAGACAGCGGCGTCCCGCTGTATACTTCAAAGAATGCGATCTCTTTACTCTCACAGACACATACGATCTTACCCGGAGGGCTCTTCAATGGATTTGCCTCCCCTCTACACGGTGCGCCTCCTGTATGTTTCGGTGCTCCGGTCTCAAGGGCTCTCAGTTACCAGAAGATCCCGCGCCAAGAATGGCAATCCACGTGGACCCGCTGAGAATACAAACTTTCCCTCGTGCAGCAGGCGTTGTACACGCGAATGGAGTCTGCAGGATGGTAAATTCTACTCCCCCTTAGTTGGTGAATAGTCGTGTGTCTGTATTCCAATACTGGGGGATAATACCAAACGCGTTTCTGGGTTTAAGAAAGTGACCCCTTCTTTAGTGGTTACTTACTTTGCTTACTCAAGGGTTAACAAGTGTTAGTAGCAGTACGTTTTACTTATTCTGGAGAGCTGGATCATAGTGGGTGCCCCACCGGGCCACCGTACTCTGACCAAGGCCTTAAACGCGGAGCTGCTGTGTCCACTGGGTCCGAAAGATGGAATACAGTCAGGCAGCCACAGGACGCCGCTACCAGCGCGTGAACACGTGCGCTCTCCATGGCGTCTCTGGCACCCAGCCGGACCCGACACAAACAGAGAAGAATGAGACCGGGAAACCTCCACAGATACCAAATAGCGCCCCGCCACCTCGGCCGAACCAGCGTCTTCTCCTGCATTCAGACATCCTCCTTCACAAGCATCCAGCCTCCCTCTTCTTCGGCCAATCCTCCTCGTCCAGCGTCAACCCAAGAACGGGACAGCAGGGACACTGACCAAAGGCAGGTACCGGAGATCAGGCACACAGAGACGGGCAACAGGGGGGAGTAGGGTGGGAGGGAGCGCGGCACGCCCACGCGTCGTCACGTCATGCTGCTTTTGTGTGTTAAAGACAAAAGCAGAGTTAATTACAGTGACTTCATGTTTGGATATCATATAACTGTTATATATATTGTGTTTACAGAATCATAAAAGATAATATGCCTTTAAGATTCATTATATGAATGTGAGGTAAGCTCAATGACACAGCAGAAACAACAGAAAGCATAGTGTTAAGTTAAACTGTTGTTGCTGGGCAGGAGTCTAGACCAATCACAGCCAGCCTCACACACAGCCTATGTGGGAAATTCCCTAGCAGGAGCTGCTAGAAATTATTATTCACCAGAAAGAGAAGCTGAATAGACATTCACTCCACTAAGAGCTGTGTTTTATGGAAGCATAGAGGCCAAAATAGGTATTTAAAACAGTTATATAAAGTTCCTACTGTTAATAAAGTTATTAGAACTGTATACTGAACCAGTTATATATGTGCTTACTTACAGTTCCACCAATTACAAACTACAAAGTTCACAATCCAAATTCAAATTCCAGATTGCAATCCAAATTGCATACAACCATACTGGATCATACTCAAACAATCTGCAAATAGTTACTGCTAACTGCTTATTGCAAATTGCGACCAAATTCAGCAAGTGAACTATTAGTTAGACCTCAGATATACCTGTTCATAAAGTGCTTAAATAACTTAAAGCGAGAGTACAGATACTTAAGAGAGAAATATATCCACCATTTTATGTTGAATGACAAGATTGAACAGTTGAACCACCATCTTATGCATACCGCTATTTTGTGATGTCTTTTCACCACGTGTTATGTACATGGACTATCTGCTGCGGAGGCGGCAGTGTTATATATGAAGAAAAGTTTAAGTTAATAAAGAAGTTATTTCAAGCATTTGGTGTGCTCTTTAAACCTACTGTTTCCATAGAACAGCGCTAGAGGAATTACAGAGTAATAGACAGTCTGGTGAGTACTAACAGTCTGGTTCTTCTAATGCCACAGCGCAAAAGGCACTTCATAGTGCTGCGCCTGCCACAGTGGAACTATAGCCCTCAGAAGGGGGAAGCGATAGCGCTCCTTAACTTGCATTACAGTAGCAGAGCTCCAGCATATATAGCTGTGCAGCAACTGTTCCCTGACTGAGCAAGCAAAGACATCTCAGCGGAGCTACTATAAAGGCCTTAGAACATGTGCATTAGTCAAACTGCAGCCTACTCTTAAAGTGGCAGAACGGCAAAGGCAAAATAGTCAGAGAAAGAGTGCCAACCCTCCTGCGATCCCTAGAGAGAAAAGAGACGCATGGTGGGAGACCAAAGTCCAGAGCTAGAGTGCCTGCACCGCTATCCACGGAGAGACCAAGTACTGCAGCCAGCTAGTTTCCCGCCACTAGGCCCAAAACCTGCAGCAGCGTATCCAAGCCAGCGCATCGCAAGTCAGCACAAAGCATCGCAAGTCTGCACAGAGCATCGCAAGTCATCACAGAGCATCGCAAGTCAGCGCAAGCATAGCATCACATCAAGAAAAGACAAGTCTCCTTTAAGACATTTGTTCCAGCAACCTTCAGATCGCAGTATGCTGCTCTTCAGAATAAGGTCAGAGCTTTCCTTTTTTACTTTAATTGCATATAGGCTTTTTTGTGTTCAGGAATAAAAAACTTTAAATAAAAGCAATGGATTTGTAGTACACAGACTCTAAACCATTTAAAGTGAAAGTCATTTAATGCCTGCATTTATCGCTGTTGTATTTAAAGTGACAGTCATTTATTTCTGCATTTGTCAGTATTGCATTTAAAGTGAAAGGACTCTTAATATTCGTATTGATTGTCAGTATTGCAATTAAAGTAAAATGTCTGAACCTTGTAGTAAAAAGGAAAGTTCATCAGCTCTCACCTGCCCCTCCTCCACCTGTGAGCACGGAAACCCGTGTCAGGCCCGGGTAATACAAATGCAAAAAGGTTCAAGGAATCCAGCTCCACTTCGATAAAGGAATCTTTATTTTGCTTGCGGTAAAATCACATCCAATTGTGGTTACAAAAGGTCTTGTCTACGCGTTTCGGACTACCAGAGACAATTCCAGCCCTTAATCATGACACAGTAAGACATTAAAAGTGGCACTATTTATAAGAGAGACCGCACCTGTCTTCACTAATTGTGATCACATGACTGCAAATACCCTCAAAAGAGTGCCACGTCTTTGAACAACTTTTCTCATGAGAAAAAGAAAGAAAAACATACAATACACAATAAAAGAACCTATGCAAAAATACATGAGATATATACTGGCTGAGGAGATAATGGGATATAATAAAATGAAAGAAAAGATTATTTTCATAAATCTGGAAGCTGCGGGGACTCTGAAGGTGTGGATTATTGTTGCAGAATTAAATCTAGACGTTTGTTCAGACCATCTGGTTGGCGCGTATTGAATGCAAAAATCCAGAAGGACTCTCTATTTAGTAATTTTCTTCTGTGGTCTCCTCCTCTTTTGGGCAATAAAACCCTTTCTATCCCCTGTACCACCATATCCGATGTGTCCCCACCATGGCAAACAGCAAAGTGCAGACTGGCTGCGGATATATTGCGGTTGCCATGGTGGGGCACATCAGAAATGTGTTTGCGTATTCTGGCTTTAATGGCATTAATGGTACACCCCACATATTGCAGCTTACATTTTTTGCATGTAATTAAATAAACTGCATGAGTTGTGTTAGAATTGAGGTATGATTTCATTTGATGCCGAAACAAAAGTCTTGGAGATCGACATATGGGTGCAACAGATGAATCTATGATGTCCGCACCTGTAGCTCCCCTTTAGTCGTAAGCCAGACTGGCTGCGATTTTTTTCTCCACATGCACTTATGGAAAGCCCCTGGCAGGGAACACTACTTTACATGCTACATCCTGTCATCCCAAACATGTCATAGCAAATATACCAAGAGGTGAGATAATACGTGCAAGAAGAAACTGCACGGATGAAAAAAGCTTCATGACTGAGGCTGAAAATATTGCCCATAGATTATATAAAAGAGCTTATGCCACAAAACAGGTTGAGGATGCAATACGGCAGGTGTCAAACATTGAAAGAGGGTCCCTGGTTTATCCAAGACAGGAAAATATGTTAAAAGGGGATGAACCCCGCAGTACAGTTACGAACAAAAATAAAAATTATAATAAAAACCCTAAAAGTAATAGTAACAGAAACAACAATCTGTTTGTTACACAATACAGTACAGAGTTTAAACAAATATGTTACATCATATTTGTTTTGGCATATGACAAGGAATGGACTGACATAGTTGCAGATGGGGTCAAATGTGCACCTAGAAAAGCGCCCACCATCGCAAACTATGTCAGCCCTAGTCTATACCAGGAAGAGAAAAAAATCGCAGCCAGTCTGGCTTACGACTAAAGGGAGCTACAGGTGCGGACATCATAGATGCATCTGTTGCACCCATATGTCGATCTCCAAGACTTTTGTTTCGGCATCAAATGGCAGAGTATTTCAAATGAAATCATACCTCAATTGTAACACAACTCATGCAGTTTATTTAATTACATGCAAAAAATGTAAGCTGCAATATGTGGGGTGTACCATTAATGCCATTAAAGCCAGAATACGCAAACACATTTCTGATGTGCCCCACCATGGCAACCGCAATATATCCGCAGCCAGTCTGCACTTTGCTGTTTGCCATGGTGGGGACACATCGGATATGGTGGTACAGGGGATAGAAAGGGTTTTATTGCCCAAAAGAGGAGGAGACCACAGAAGAAAATTACTAAATAGAGAGTCCTTCTGGATTTTTGCATTCAATACGCGCCAACCGGATGGTCTGAACAAACGTCTAGATTTAATTCTGCAACAATAATCCACACCTTCAGAGTCCCCGCAGCTTCCAGATTTATGAAAATAATCTTTTCTTTCATTTTATTATATCCCATTATCTCCTCAGCCAGTATATATCTCATGTATTTTTGCATAGGTTCTTTTATTGTGTATTGTATGTTTTTTTTTCTTTTTCTCATGAGAAGAGTTGTTCAAAGGTTTGGCACTCTTTTGAGGGTATTTGCAGTCATGTGATCACAATTAGTGAAGACAGGTGCGGTCTCTCTTATAAATAGGGCCACTTTTAATGTCTTACTGTGTCATGAGTAAGGGCTGGAATTGTCTCTGGTAGCCCGAAACGTGTAGACAAGACTTTTTGTAACCACAATTGGATGTGATTTTACCGCAAGCAAATTAAAGATTCCTTTATCGAAGTGGAGCTGGATTCCTTGAACCTTTTTGCGTCTGAACCTTGTATTACCATGACACTGTTAGAGGATACAAAGATAGATAGAGTAGAGGGGGAAGAGCAAGGGAACCTGTCTGAGGTAGAAGAGTCTGATATAGCATTAGTCTTGCCTCAAACAAATATAGCCCAAGCCGATGAACTAAGACTTTCATCACGTGCCAGAAAACCGACCCCAAAGATGCTGGAAAATTTGGAGCAAGAAGCAGCACTGAAAGGAAAAAAGTTCGCCAGAATGTATGGTAAATAGAAATTATACATTAACCACCTCCCGTCACACTAACAGGCTGTAGATTTTTAAAAGATATAATGAAATTAGTATATCAGACGCTATTTTGTAAATAGCGTCTGATATACCTGCTACCTGGTCCTCTGGTGGTCCCTTTTTCTTGGATCGACCACCAGAGGACACAGGCAGCTCTGTAAGTAGCACCAATCACCACACATACACTACACCCCCCCCCCCCCGTCACTTATTAACCCCTTATTAACCCCTGATCACCCCATATAAACTACCTGATCACCCCCCTGTCATTGATCACCCCCCTGTAAGGGTCCCTCATCACCGCCAGGTAGTTAGCTACTTTTTAGGTAGTTAGCTCCCAGCCCACCGCACCGCAGTCACTGATTAGTCGCTGATTAGCGTCATCGCTGTCGCTAATCAGCACTAGTACTATATAGTATCTGTAAGTGATCAAGACTGATCGCAATCAGATCTATATAAGTACATTAGGGTCACCTTAGGCTCTACAAAAAACGCTGTGTTCGCCCGATCAGGCCTGATCTTGTGCGCACACTTGCGTTCAGTCCGCCCCACCACAGTGACAGAAATTTACTGCAAAAACACCGTAAAATCGCTGCGCCGCTATAAAGATCTTTTGAGCTTTTTGGATCTTTATTAGCGATCGCAGCTTTACTTCGCAAGCACTCCTTTTTACTAGGCAAGTTTGCTCTTTTTTCTGGGTAGTCTCAGAGGAATACCCCCTAAATTTAGTTAGTCCAAAATGGCAAAAAAGGGGTATTCCACTGAAGAGGCCTACAGGATTCTGGCCCTGATGGATGAAAGCGATGGGGACGCCTCACCCGCTGAATCCAGTGGTTCAGAATATGAACCTGTAGACAGCAGTGGCACTCTAACCGCTAGTGAAGATGACGAGGTTGAGGTCCCTGCTACGGTCAGGCGTACCCGATCCCATGTCAGTGTTCTGCCTACCCCGCATGATGAGCCTCATTTGCAGCAGAGTGGTGCTAGCGCTGATCTTTTTTATGGTGCGGCATACACCAGCAGCGCGGCACATCCTGGACCTTCTACCAGCACTGACGTATTCCCTGGTGAAGTGGCGAAGACCAGAAGGGCAGTTCAAGCTGGTACGGTGGCACATGCATTAACTCCCCCGTCGCAGTCACCACGTTCACAGGCCCGTAGAGCCCTTAGTATCCCAGAGGTGCTGGCAAACCCTAATTGGCAATCCCCTGCTTCCGCCGCACCCGTATTGCCCCCTTTCACCGCCCAGTCTGAAGTTCGCATGGAGACAGCTCATTTAGGATCGGCCCTTGAGTTTTTTGAGCTGTTCTTCACCGCGGATCTCTATGACTTAGTTGTGGCAGAAACCAACCGCTACGCCACAGACTATATAACCGCCAATCCGGAAAGCTTCTATGCCCAGCCTTACCGGTGGAAACGAGTCACAGTTTCCGAATAAAATTTTTTTTTGGGCCTTATCCTCAGCATGGGTCTAACAAAAAAAAATGTATTGCGATCCTATTGGTCTAAAGACCCAATACATTACATGCCCATGTTCTCTGCTGCAATGTCCAGGGCACGTTTTGAGGTCATCATGCGCTTTATGCATTTCGCTGACAATAAAACCTGTCATCCAAGAGGCCACCCTGCTTATGACCGGCTCCACAAAATTCAGCCCCTCATAGACCATTTGTCATCCAGATTTGCAGATGCGTATACCCCCAATCAGAACATCTGCATAGACGAGTCCCTAGTACATTTTACCGGGCGCCTTGGCATCAAACAGTACATCCCCAGCAAGTGCGCCCGGTATGGGGTCAAACTGTATAAGCTCTGTGAAAGGGCCACAGGCTATACATATCGTTTTAGGGTCTATGAGGGAAAAGACTCAAAACTGGAGCCGGTCGGATGCCCTGACTAACTGGGGAGCAGTGGCAAGATTGTCTGGGACTTGATGTCACCCTTACTCCACAAGGGGTACCACTTATACGTGGACAATTTTTACACAAGTGTGGCCCTCTTTCGGCACTTACATCTAGTCGGAATTAAATGCTGTGGCACCGCGCGACCTAGTCGCCGGGGCTTCCCCCAACGGCTCGTTAGTACCCGACTTGCACGGGGGGAGAGGGCTGCCTTGTGTGACCAAGAACTGCTCACGGTGAAGTGGAGGGACAAGAGGGACGTTTGCCTTCTGTCCACCATTCACGCAGACACGACAGTAGAAATTGAAAGGGCAACTGGAGTCATTGTGAAACCCCTCTCTGTCCACGACTATAACCTTCACATGGGAGGGGTGGACTTCAATGACCAGATGTTGGCTCCCTATTTAGTGTCCCGCCGCACCAGACGCTGGTATAAGAAGGTGTCTGTTAATTTAATTCAATTGGCTGTCTATAATAGTTTTGTTCTCTACAGTAAGGCTGGGAGAACAGGATCCTTCTTAAAATTCCAGGAAGAGATCATTTTGGAACTCCTGTATCCAGGAGGGTCCGTGCCCCAAGTCCCTGATGTAGTTCCCGAGTGTCTATCCTGGTACCCCAACTCACCGTTCCCCAAGAAAAAAGATGTCGTGTCTGTAGCAGGGCTGGAATAAGGCGTGACACCACCGTTTTTTGTCCTGACTGTCCTGACCAGCCTGCCCTATGCATAGGGGAGTGTTTCCGCAAGTACCACACACAGGTACACTATTAGTGTAGGGATTGCGTGACACAGGACAGGCACACAGGGGTCTTTGGGCCCTTTCACACAGAGCTGCCACAAACCTCTCCTTTCACCTGGGACAAAGTGCATAATGTACTTTGCCACATCTCTGGGCGATTTGCTCTTTGCACATTGTCCCATGGGGAAGGAGAGGTTTATCCTCTAAAGGTAAAAAACAAACAAAAAAAAAAAAATCACAGGTAAGCAAAAAAGTTAATGTTCTGTTTCAAATGTTCAATAAAGTTTATAAAAGTTAATGTTCTGTTTCAAATGTTATATAAAGTTAATATTAATACATTTATTGAGTTGCTGCCTGTTTTTTTCTTTTTTTTTACCTTCTAGGTGGACCAAGCGATCAACCAGCTGCAGCACTGATGTGCATTCTGACAGAAGCATTGCGCTGCTGTCAGATTACACAAAAGTCGGTGTATGCGGCGCTGCAAGATGAGATTTCTCCTCTGCAGTAAAAAAGATACGTTTGCAGAGGCTTATGAGCTGAGGGGCTGTGTTCATATGCTTTGGCAAACACTTTGTATAAAAAAAAAAATAATTCTGGCAATGATTTATTCATCCACATCGATTGATGTCCTGGCAGACTCCTTTCCCCTCTTTTTTTTTTTTGCACATTTTTTGGCAGAGATTTTTTCATCCACATTGATCGATGCGAATGAAGAAATCTGTGCCGTTCATTTTTTCTTTCAGCCCAGAGGCAGAACGAAAAAAATAAATCTCATTACCCGTATGCTCAATATAAGGAGAATAGCAGAAACTCCTAATGCTGGCCATACATGTAATGATTGTGGAGACCCTCAAATGCCAGGGCAGTACAAACACCCCACAAATGACCCCATTTTGGATTCGCTGAGGGGCATATTGAGTCCATGAAAGATTGAACTTTTTGTCCCAAGTTAGCGGAAAGGGAGACTTTGTGAGAAAAAAACAGAAAGATTTCTGCTAACTTGTGCCAAAAAAAAAAAAATCTTCTATGAACTCGCCATGCCCCTTACGGAATACCTTGGTGTGTCTTCTTTCCAAAATGGGGTCACATATGGGGTATTTATACTGCCCTGGCATTTTAGGGGCCCTAAAGCGTGAGAAGAAGTCTGGAATCCAAATGTCTAAAAATGCCCTCCTAAAAGGTACTCATTGGAATTTGGGCCTCTTTGCGCACCTAGGCTGCAACAAAGTGTCACACATGTGGTATAGCCGTACTCAGGAGAAGTAGGGCAATGTGTTTTGGGGTGTCTTTTCACACATACCCATGCTGGGTGTGAGAAATATCTCTGTAAATGACAACTCTTTAAAAAAAAATTATACAAAGTTGTCAATTTACAGAGATATTTCTCTCACCCAGCATGGGTATATGTAAAAATACACCCCAAAGCACATTGCCCTACTTCATTTGAGTACGGCGATACCACATGTGTGACATTTTTTTGCAGCCTAGGTGCGTAAAGGGGCCGAAAGTCCAACGAGTACCTTTAGGCTTTACAGGGTTGCTCCCAATTTAGCCCCGCCCAAAATGCCAGAACAGTAAACACATCCCACAAATGACCCTATTTCGGAAAGTAGACACCCCAAGGTATTCACTGAGGGGCATAGTGAGTCCGTAGGAGATTATTTTTTTTTTGCCAGAAGTTAGCAGAAATGGAAACTTTATTTATTTATTTTATTTCTCAGAAAGTGTCATTTTCCGCTAACTTGTGAAAAAATATTAAATCATACATAAACTCACTATGCCCCTCCGCGAATACTTTGGGGTGTCTTCTTTCTAAAATGGGGTCATTTGGGGGGTATTTATACTATCCTGGCATTCTAGCACCTCAAGAAACATGACAGGTGCTCAGAAAGTCAGAGCTGCTTCAAAATGCGTAAATTCAAATTTTTGTACCATAGTTTGTAAACACTATAACTTTTGCGCAAACCAATAAATATACACTTATTGGATTTTTTTTATATCAAAGACATGTAGCACAATAAATTTGGACACAAACTTGTATAGAAATGTAATTATATTTGAACAATTTAACCAGAGAAAGTTGAGGTCTATTTTAAATGATATCAGAAAAACGAAAAAATCTCAGCAGCAATCAAATACCACCAAAAGAAAGCTGTATTTGTGAAAAGAAAAGGAGGTAAAATTCATTTGGGTGCCAAGTTGCATGACCGAGCAATAAACCGTTAAAGTTGTGAAGTGCCGATTTGTAAAAAAAAAGGGCCTGGTCACTAGGGGGTATAAACCTGTGGTCCTAAAGTGGCTAAAGACATTCGTAAAATGTGGAAATGTCACATGGCAGAATATGGCTCAAATTGTACAGGGAAGTGAGGACATGATGATGTGAGTGGTAACGTCGCGCCCTCCCTCCTCCCTCAATTCCGGCGCATCTTGGAATCATGCACCGCACTGAATACTGAATACTCTGCTGGATCGCGGTCTTGAAGTAGCGCTGACCCCTTCACCGCTCTACGGACGCCGAGCTACATCGGGGATACATCGTGGATAGAGGTTCCCTTATTTGCTTTGGGGACTGAATGTGCGGTGTCCAAGGCGCTGTTCTCCCGTTTTGTTTGCTGTGGCATCTCCCTCCATGTGTCTTCCGGCCTGACTGGGCTGGTTTGATCCCCGGCTGTCTGTCGTCCGGTTGTCTCCCTGCCGCTGTGTCGTCCAGCTGTCTCCCTGCCGCTGTGTGGACCCTGTCTGGATTCCTGGTTTCCTGTCTCCCTGAGTGCACCTTCTTGTGGTCTCGATGTTTTACTCCTATGGCTGTCCTGCATTGATGGTTTGGACTTTAGCTGTGAGCGGAGCCAGAACGTGAAGATCTTGGTTTGGTGAGATCCATCCTTGTCCTCCCCCCCTGTTTGGACTTTATCCTCATCCCCTATTTTTTGCTAACTAACCACTAACCCCTTACCGTTTTTGATTGGGAGTGGGAAAAAAAAAGGGGGATAATAAAAAGTATACTGTGATAAGTAAAAATAAAACTACACTGATAAGGAAATAAAGAAATACATAGGGGAAAAGAGAAGGGAAAGAAAAATAGAGAAAGGAGGGAGGGAGGAAAGGAAGAAAGGGGGAAGGGAAGGAGAAGAAAGGGGGGGCTGAGGAGAAAGAGCAAAGAGACTAATCCTAAAATACAAGGGAAAAAAAAGAAGAAAAAAAAGAAGGAGAATCTAATCTAAAAAGAAGAGGAAGGAAGAAAAAAAGAAGAAGGAACCAGCAGGAGGAAAAAAAAAAAAAAAAATTAAAAATAAAAAGAGTCCATAAGATGGCCCCCAAACAGAATAGACGATCAACGGATTTGACTTTGTTCAAAGCAGGACAGAAACCAACAGAGTCTGCTAAAATTGACCAATTTTTGAGATCACCCAATTTAAGTACCAGGTCTGGACAAAAAGGGAGGCAGGATATTAATATAAGAAAAAACACTTCTGAATCTAGAGCGGAAGAATCACCTGAGGGGGATCCTCATATAGGAGACGAGGAGACGCAAGGGAAAAAACTCCTCTCCACTAGAAGAGATTTTATCGATTGTTAAAAATAATGTTAAAAATAATGGAAAAGCGATACAATATATTGCTGTTCAATTGGGGTCAGTGCAGTCAGACGTACTTATCATAAAGTGCGATCTGATAAAGATTTACGGCAGAATTAAGGAACTAGAAAACACAGTGAACAATTTGGAGCAAGAGGTAAAAGTATTAAAGGCTGAAAACACTACAGTAAAAAAGGACTATAACTATCTGGAATGTGGACCTAGAGGATAGGTCAAGAAGATGTAATGTACGAATTATTGGCTTAATAGAAACCCCCAATGAAAAAAACCTAGCAGGAACGATACAAGCTATAATCTTTGATAATTTTGGGAAGGAATATTTTTCAGCATTGTTTCTAATCGAAAGGGCCCATCGAATCCCTGAGGGCAAATTGATTCCGGGGAGGCCGCCAAGGACTGTAATAATCAAGATGTTAGCTGCTTGTGATAGAGATATGATCCTGAGGCGTGCACGGAATGCATCTCTGATTTTTTATAATGGGTGTAAACTTTCTTTTTTTCCCGATTTTTCAAAAGAAGTTCAAGATAAGAGACGTTAGATGTTAAAAAATGTCTTCAGGGCAAGAACATTAACTACTCTTTTTTGTATCCAGCTAAGTTAAGGGTTGTATTTAATGAAACAGTACTTTTTTTTGACACTCCAGATATGGCCACCGATTGGTTAGATAGGAATAATGTTTTTTTTCCCTTGATACTTTGTGCTCTCTTGTTGTTGTTTTTTTGGTTGATGGAAGTCTGGCTGGGGGAGTGTGGGAGGGATGGTCCTAGTTAAGAGGTCTGTTTTTTTTATCTACAGATCAAGGGGGATATGGGGTGTTTGGGTGGGGGGAGGGTGGGGGGATTAGAGGGGAGGGTGGGCTGCGATGCGTCCAATGTTGAAGTTGGGTACGGAGTGAGGCTTGAGGAGAGTGGTACCTGGGCACTTTAGGATTAATTAATGACAATAAGAATACTTACATGGAATGTTTGGGGTCTTGGGGAGAAGGTAAAAAGACAGGCGGTATTAGATTTGATAAGGAGACACCTGCCAGCTATTGTTTGCTTAGTTGAAACTCATTTTTCACAGAAGATGACCCCCCTGACTTGGGGGGAGGTGGGCTACACAGGTTTATAATTCCACATAAACTACTTATTCTAGAGGAGTTACAGTACTGATTCACAAACAGATACATTTTTTATGTTTGGCATCCTCTATGGACAAACAGGAGAGATATGTTTTTCTTCATGGTAGGCTTGATGGGAAGTTATGTATCTTGGCTTTTATTTATATTCCCCTGCCGTTTTCTAGGCAGGTACTGAATCGTCTGATGGCCTTTGTGGATCAGTGGCCTGATTGCTTGGTGATAGTCAATGGGGATTTTAATTGTGTGATGAATCCAGAGGTAGATATGATCTCTATTGGAGGGAATAGGTGCTCCCCGGCCCAGGGCCCCCCCCCCCCCCCCTGGCTCGTTTTTGCCAAGAGGTGGGCCTTCTGGATGTTTGGGAATATCTATTTAAAGAAAAAAGAGCTTTCTCCTGTGTCAGTAAATCTGGAAGTTCTATGTCTAAAATTGATCTGACCTTGATAAACAAAGGTTATTTGAATTGTAGTAAACAGATGAAATTCGAGGCCAGATCAGTTTCAGATCATGTTCCCTTCTTAATAGAGCTATGTATGGTTGGGAATGATTCTAGAGTGAAACCCCCATTTAGATTGAATCCCCATTGGCTATTAATAATTGATAATCATAATCAGATAGAAAAGGAGATTATTTCTTTTTGGGATAGGAATTATGCCTCAGCTAAATCTCAATATATCTGGGATGCATTTAAAGCATTTATGAGAGGGATCTTTATTAGTACAATTGAAAACTTGAGCAAACGCTATGCTATGAAGGAGAAAGAACTAGAGTAAGCAGCCGCTGTAGGAATGGCTAGATACGCCAAGGTAAAATCAGAGGAAGGTAGAAAGGTTATGCAGAGGACAAGTCAGGCCTTTTCTGACTTTCTTCTAGATAAAGCCCAACAGAGGCTGTTCTTTAGAGGACAAAAATATTTCTCAGAGGCAGGTCGCCCTGGGAAGATGTTGGCTAGGGTAATAGCAAGCCAGGATTCAAAGAAAGAGTTCCGTAGTATTTGCATGCCTGATAGTACTATTGTGGAAGATCAGGAGGGAATAATACAAGTATTTATAAAGTATTTTTGTGAACTATATGAATCAGGACTTGGACTCTATTTCCCTTCCGGTCCTTACAGATAGGCAAAAAGAACGTTTTGAGATGGATTTGTGTCCCCAAGAGATAGAGGATACAATGAAGGCCTGCTCAGGTAATTCTTCTCCCAGATTGGATGGACTCCCGTATGAGTTTTATCGTAAATATGGGGAGTTTTTTTTTCCCCCCATCTGTGGAGAACACTCTCTGATTCAATAAGGGAGGGAGTTCTCCCAGAAACAATGACAGAGGCGTCATTATGAATAGAGGATACGGCTGCTAGCAGCAGGTAGCCGCCCTACCTGCTGCTAGAGAGGTAATTTGCATATTATAAAAGTCAGTTTTTTAATATAACTTCTGAACCAAACTGAGTAATAGCCCTATATATTGAGAAATCGCAGCATAAGGATTTTAAGGAGACAAAAAAAAAATGAGTTTAGTGGAGTGACAGAAGCCCTTTAAGATCATAGAAGCCAGACTCAGAGTACATGAGGAGGATATGAGTCAGAGTAGTCATAGGTTCAAATCTGTACTAAGTGAAGAAACAGACTCCTACTTTCCTTCATATGCCTAGGAGAATGGAAGGGAATCTGTAACGGGGTTCCGAAGGTGCACTCGGTCTCCCATTAGCCGCAGACCTGCTGCTTAGCTTCTGGAGCGAGGATCTGTGTTTGACCTCGTTCCCAGGACGGCTTTGCTAGCTGGGAGGCCCCCTGCTCCTAAGTCTGCATTGAGCGCCGAGCTGATCACTCGGTGCTCGACTGGTTGGTCTGTCAGTCATGTGACGCTGGCCACGTCACATGACCCTCACTCCCCACTATAAATACAGGCAGCCTGCTGGCCACAGGTTGCCTGTTAATTTAGGTTCCACCTGTGATTTTGTCTTTCCTGGCATACTTATCTCCTGCTGAATTCCTGACGATCCTCTGCCTGCTCCTTGTGTACTTTGCTGCTTTCCTGGTATTCTGACCCCGGCCTCCTCCTGACGATCCTCTGCTGACTCCTTTGGTACTTCACAACTCTCCTGGTATTTATGACCCCGGCTTCTCCTGACAATTCTCTGCTTGCTCCATTTGTACTTTGTAGCTTTCCTGGTATTGACTCGGTCCGTTCACGTTCTGTTGTTTGTCTGTCTGTCATCCCTGCACTTATTCCAAGCTAGGGATTGCCGTCCAGTTGTCCCTTGTCATTAGGACTCGCAAGGCAAGTAGGCAGGGCCAGGGGTAAGGGTGGAGTGCAGTGGTCACTTCCCTCCCCCCTATGTGTGTGTGTACGTGACCGTTACAGAATCTCCAGCATGTAGTGAAGAAATAAGTTATTATGCTTCCATCCCTGCTCATAAAAACAAAGAGAGGCCTAGTCCAGTGTTAGGAAAAAGGTGTGTGAATTTACCCTCTATCTCTACCGGAAAAGATAAAGAAAAGGACTCACCTAATTCAGAACTAAGTGAGAAAATAGAACCAGATGATTCTATTCCTAGATGTCACGGCAATGCTCAGGAGAGTGTTACAACTATTGTCCCAACAGGACATCAGAGAACAGTCCTTGCTAGGCTTCCTGTGCCGGAACACACTGTATTTTCAGGAGACGTACTGAACTTCATAGAGTGGAAGGCAAGTTTTGAAATGATTATTGAGCATCATTGCTTCAGTCCAATCAACAAGTTATTCTACCTTCAGAGATATGTTGGTGGGAAAGCAAAGAAAGTTCTTGAAGGTAACTTCTATAGAAAAGACAAAGAAGCCTACAAGCAGGCTTGGGAAAAATTTAATGCAAGATATGGTCACCCTGTCTTAGTACAAAGAGCTTTTAGAGAGAAATTGAATAACTGGCCTAAAATAGGTCCTAAAGAACACTTCAGACTCCAAGAGTACGGTGTCTTCCTGCAAGCATGCAGCAATGCCATCCCACACGTTCAAGGACTGGACGTACTGAACGATTATCTAGAAAACCACAGTATGCTAACTAAGCTACCCAAAGAAGTGGCTTCTAGATGGAATCGCTATGTGACTGAACAGTTAGATCTAGGTAAGGACTTCACAAGTTTTAAAGAGTTCTCTGAGTTAATCAATAAGGAAGCACAGATAGCATGTAATCCAGTAACAGCATCTTACGTCTTAAAATCCTTAGAAGAAACGCCTGTGAGAGATATAAGACAAGAGCAACTAGCTTTGCAACCAACGCAGCAGCTAAAGGTCCAGATACCTACGAGAGCAAGTTCAAAGTTACTACTGCGATCAGAACCGACAAATCTTCAGACTGCCTTCAAGTGTATGTTCTGTGGAGCGAACCACTCCATACACAAGTGCCAACAATTGAAGGAGAGGTCCCCAGATGAAAATAAATAAATTGTGCTGGATAACCAACTGTGTTTCGGATGTCTAAGAAAAGGCCATGTTACTAAGAAGTGTAAGAAAAAGTCCATATGCAGCGTTTGCAAAGGACACCATCCTACACCACTAATTGAAGAACATCCAAAGAAAGATAATTCCTCAATACCTAAAGATACTGAGGAAGAAAAGAAAGTATTGGTATTCTCTTGCAGAGTGAGGGAAGGATAAAGCAATGGCACATCAATGGTTGTACCAGTATGCATTTCAAATCCTAAAAGGAGGAACAAGAAGGTATACGCCTATGCGCTACTGGATGTCCAGAGTGACGTCACCTTCATTGATCAAGAAATCTGCAAGAAATTACAAGTGGCTACAGAACCAGTGAGGCTTAAACTCACCACAATGATGGGGAGAGACACATTAGTGAACAGTCAAAGGGTCAAAGGACTGAGAGTTAGAGGACTTCATTCAAACTGCACATTGGATCTACCTCCAGCTTATACAAAAGACAATATCCCTCTAGATCGAGATCACATACCTACCTGTGAAACAGCCAATGAAAGGGAGCACCTATCTGTCATATCTCATGAAATGTCCCTGCTGAAGGAGTTTGGTGTTGCACTGTTGATAGGCTACAATTGTCCCGAAGCCTTGGTACCACAAAAGGTAATCACAGGAGGAAAGGGTGAACCCTGCTTTGTTCAAACTGATCTAGGATGGGCAGGAAAACAGCAGATCGCAAACTCAAAACAGGTGACAGGATTGTGTCATCGAATATCTGTCCAAGAGTTACCAACTGTAAGTCCAGCAAAAGTAATCAAGATCCTTGAATCCGACTGTATCGCAAGAAGATATAAAGTTCGTACACACTCTAGTATTCAGCAGAATCAACAAGGTCATCTTGAAATGCCCTTACCTTTTAGAGAATGACCTCGTCTACCAAATAACAGAAACCTTGCCCTAACAAGATTGAAATGTTTGAAGAAAAGGATGGGATGAGATCCCAAATTCAAGCAGGATTATTTGAAATTCATAGAAGGCATCCTCGAAGGACATGCAGAGAAAGTTAATAACCAACCTAAAGAAGGAGAAGTGTGGTACATCCCACATCAAGGTGTTTACCACTCAAAGAAACCAGATAAGATTAGAATAGTATTTGATTGCTCAGCAAAGTACAATGGTGTTGCATTGAATGATAATCTACAAACCGGATTCCAAAAAAGTTGGGACACTAAACAAATTGTGAATAAAAACTGAATGCTATGATGTGGAGATGGCAAATGTCAATATTTTATTTGTAATAGAACGTAGATGACAGATCAAACGTTTAATCCGAGTAAATGTATCATTTTAAAGGAAAAATACGTTGATTCCAATTTTCACGGTGTCAACAAATCCCCAAAAAGTTGGGACAAGTAGCAATAAGAGGCTGGAAAAAGTAAATTTGAGCATAACGAAGAGCTGGAAGACCAATTAACATTAATTAGGTCAATTGGCAACATGATTGGGTATAAAAAGAGCTTCTCAGAGTGGCAGTGTCTCTCAGAAGCCAAGATGGGTAGAGGATCACCAATTCCCACAATGTTGCGCAGAAAGATATTGGAGCAATATCAGAAAGGTGTTACCCAGCGAAAAATTGCAAAGACTTTGCATCTATCATCATCAACTGTGCATAACATCATGCGAAGATTCAGAGAATCTGGAACAATCTCTGTGCGTAAGGGTCAAGGCCGTAAAACCATACTGGATGCCCGTGATCTCCGGGCCCTTAAACGACACTGCACCACAAACAGGAATGCTACTGTAAAGGAAATCACAGAATGGGCTCAAGATCCACAAGCTCAGGCGTTTTCACTGGGCCAGGGATCATTTAAAATGGAGTGTGGCAAAATGGAAGACTGTTCTGTGGTCAGACGAGTCACGATTGGAAGTTCTTTTTGGAAATCTGGGACGCCATGTCATCCGGACCAAAGAGGACAAGGACAACCCAAGTTGTTATCAACGCTCAGTTCAGAAGCCTGCATCTCTGATGGTATGGGGTTGCATGAGTGCGTGTGGCATGGGCAGCTTGCATGTCTGGAAAGGCACCATCAATGCAGAAAAATATATTCAGGTTCTCCCATATGCTCCCATCCAGACGTCATCTCTTTCAGGGAAGACCCTGCATTTTTCAACAAGATAATGCCAGACCACATTCTGCATCAATCACAACATCATGGCTGCGTAGGAGAAGGATCCGGGTACTGAAATGGCAGTCCAGATATTTCATCTATAGAGAACATTTGGCGCATCATAAAGAGGAAGGTGCAACAAAGAAGGCCCAAGACGATTGAACAGTTAGAGGCGTGTATTAGACAAGAATGGGAGAGCATTCCTATTTCTAAACTTGAGAAACTGGTCTCCTCGGTCCCCAGACGTCTGTTGAGTGTTGTAAGAAGAAGGGGAGATGCCACACAGTGGTGAAAATGACCTTGTCCCAACTTTTTTGGGATTTGTTGACACCATGAAATTCTGATTCAACATATTTTTCCCTTAAAATTGTACATTTTCTCAGTTTAAACTTTTGTTCCGTGATTTATGTTCTATTCTGAATAAAATATTAGAAGTTGGCACCTCCACATCATTGCATTCAGTTTTTATTCACGATTTGTATAGTGTCCCAACTTTTTTGGAATCCGGTTTGTACTAAAAGGACCAGATCTTGCAAACACTCTGCCTGGAGTACTCTGTAGATTCAGAAAGTATCCCATAGCGGTCATGTGTGACGTTGAAAAGATGTACCACCAGTTTCATGTGAAAAAGACTTCCTGCGGTTTTTATGGTGGAAGGACGGAGATACAGATTCAGAGCCAGCAGAATACAGAATGAAAGTACACTTGTTTGGAGCAGCATTGTCTCCAGGTTGCGCCAATTATGGTATGAAGTACCTGGCCAATCAGAATGAAAAGGATTGCCCATCAGCAGCAAATTTTCTGAAGAAAAACTTTTATGTAGATAATGGTCTCATAAGTCTAGAGTCCAAAGAATCTGCAATCAAACTAGTGAAAGAAAGCCAAGAGTTATGTGCAAGAGGAAACCTGCACCTTTGCAAATTCATCTCAAACATCAGAGAGGTACTGGAATCCATCAGTGACTCTGAACGTGCAGCAAAAATGAAGAATGTAGATCTCAATTATGATCATCTTCCAGTTCAAAACGTACTTGGATTGGGATGGAATGTAGACTTCTTTGATGTATCTTTAGAAGAGAAAGTTGCAACTAGACTAACCATTCTTTCCGCAGTGGCTTCTATATTTGATCCATTGGGATTCTTGGCCCCAGTAATCCTCAGAGCAAAAGAAATACTGCAAGAATTATGCAGACAGAAGTTGGAATGGGATGAGCCCATACCTGAAAATTTGAGGCCAAGGTGGGAGAGTTGGATAAGAGGCTTACAAAACTTGAGAGAAGTTCGGATACCCAGATGTTTTGTACCTCGTGATTTCGTAAAGTACAAGAAAATAGAACATTAGCACTTTTCAGATGCCAGTAGTTATGGTTATGGTCAGTGCTCCTACATCAGAGTAATAGGAGAAGAAAAGATACACTGTGCCCTGGTTATGGGGAAGGCCAGAGTTGCACCTACCAGTATTCAGACAAAACCAAGACTTGAACTGACAGCCGCTGTTGTTTCAGCATCAGTAAGCAAGTTTCTGAGAGAAGAATTGGAATTGAAAATAGATGAAGAATATTTTTGAACAGACTCACAAGTTGTCCTAGGATACATAAACAACGAAGCTCGAAGATTCTATATCTTTGTCGCCAACAGAGTTGAGAAAATTCGGGAAATAACAAATCCGGAACATTGGCGTCACATTAACACAAAGCATAACACAGCAGATCATGCTTCAAGATGCCTGAATGTAACAGAATAACATTTTTTTAACTGGTTCATAGGCCCAGAGTTCCTTTGGGAAAATGAAATCACGCCCAGTAAAGGTTACACAGAATTGTCTATGGGTGATGCAGAAGTAAAAGTTGTGCATACATTGAGCACTGCTGCCAAGTGTCAAGATGACATACTTGAAAGACTAGCCAGATGTTCAAAATGGAATACAGTCATAATTGTAGTAGCTCGAATTTAATGTTTGGCAAAGGGAATCAGAAAGAAGGAATTGTTAAATGTAGAAAAAAGAATGAAAGCTGAAGAAACAGTCATAAGACTCATTCAACAGAGATTCTACAGTGAAGAGTTAGAGACTTAGTCAAGAACCTAAAAGGCTTCCAAACAACTACCCATTGTACAAGCTTAATTTTGTTCTGTAGGATGGTATACTGAAGGTGGGAGGGAGACTGGAAAATGCATCGTAACCTAGCAGAGTGAAGCATCCAGCAATTCTACCCAAAAACTCTACCTTCACAAGATTGATTATTGATCACTACCACAACAAATCCTTGCATCAAGGAAGAAGCTTTACCCAAAGCTGTTTGAGAGAAGGTGGTTACTGGATTGTGAAAGGAAATCACCTGGAAATGTTAGAAGATATGTCAACTGACGCATTCATCAACGCCTTGAGATGTTTCATAGCCATTAGAGGTACTGTCAGAGAGCTTAGATCTGACCAAGGATCTAATTTTGTCGGAGCAAAGAATGAATTGAAGAAACCTCTAAAAGTGATTGATAAAGAAAAAGTAATTGAGTATTTATTAGAGAAACAGTGTGATTTTCATATGAATGCTCCACATGCAAGCCATACAGGAGGAGTTTGGGAAAGACAAATCAGAACTGTGAGGAATGTGTTCAGTTCAGTGTTGAAAATGAACGCTGGAAGAATAGATGATGCTTCACTTAGGACCCTATTCTATGAAGTAATGTCTATTGTTAACAGTCGTCCACTTACAGTTAATAACATCAATGATCCAACAAGTTTGGACCCTTTAACTCCCAACCATCTACTTCATCTTAAGTCAAATTACATACAGCCACCGCCTGGCAAGTTCACCAAAGAGGATTTATATGCTAAAAGGAGATGGCGAAGAGTTCAATATCTATCAGAACAGTTTGGGGATAGATGGAGGAAAGAGTACTTAGCCATTCTTATGCTAAGAAGTAAATGGCAAACACCCAGAAGAAATGTCTAAGTTGGTGACATAGTGTTAGTGAAAGAAGATTTACCTAGAAGTCAATGGAAATTGGCCAAAGTTCTAGAAGTTCAAAAGGATGAAGACAAACTAGTAAGAAGAGTGTTGTTACAAATAGGAGACTCAAAACTTGACAAACAAGGAAAACATCTCACTTCTCCACTCAAGTTGGAACATCCTATACAGAAGTTAGTTGTTCTACTTGAGAGTGATAAAAGACACTTGGAAGTTGAGAACCTGATGGAAAATTTTTCAAATTCATGTTCAAGTCCTACCACTAAGAACATAGAATTATAGGTAATTTTGGTGGGAGTGTAGCTGGCCAGCTAAGACCTGTCCGAGGTTGCTATTATAGCTTATATGTGTACACAGTTAAACCTGCCAATAGCCTTAATACAGTTCCTATGTTTATGTGTTAGAGACAAAAGAAGAGTTATTTACTGTGACATCATGTTTTGGATGTCATATAACTGTTATATTTTGTGTTCACAGAAGCAGAAAAAGATAATATGCCTTTAAAATAATTTTTTTAATTTAAGGTAAGCTCAGTGACACAGCAGAAACAACAGAAAGTATAGTGTTAATCTGTTGTTGCTGGGCAAAAGTCTAGACCAATCACAGCCAGCTTCTCACACAGCAAGAGTTTTCACCAATCACAGCCAGCCTCACACACAGCCTGTCTGGGAATTCCCCCAGCTCCTGCTGCTAGAATCATTATTTACCAGAGACAGGAGCTGAAGAGACATTCACTCCACTGAGAGCTGAGTTTTATGGGAACAAGAGGCCAATATAGGTATTTAAAACAGTTATATAATGTTCATAGTTGTTAGTATTGTGTTTAGAACTGTATACTGAACCAGTTATATGTGTGTTAACTTACAGTTCCACTAAATTCAATTGCAAATCAAATTGCAAGCTACAAATTGCAAACGCAAATTGCAAGCTACAAATTGCAAGCATTTAGATTCCATATTGCAATCCAAATTGCATACAACCATTCCAGATCATACTCAACCAATCTGCAAATAGTTACTGCAAACTGCAAACCCAATTTAGCCAGTAGAACTGTTAGACCTCAGATATACCTCTCAGAGAGATAATAAAGTGCTTAAAGTGAGAGTACAGATACTCAAGAGAGAAATATATTGTCGTCGCAATTCATGCGACTCTCCTTCTTCTTTGTGTGGTGCCAAATCAATTAGAAGAATAAGTATGTGTACAGCATACTGCTTTATAATGAGACCAGACACTATGTGGTTTCATGAAAGCATCTTCTCATCCTCTTTGAGCCCTGGTAGAAGAGAGCAGGCGAGAGAGCCTTTTATTCACAGTACATTCACTTAAATAGCAGACATGACATCACAAAAGGGGTGTTCCTTAAGAAGAGGCTATTGGCTCCTTAACCTGATAGGAGTGGTTTCAGAATCCCCTCTTCCCCCTCCCTCATTGACCTTCTCATACATATGGTTTGCAGCCATCTAGTGGACAGAAATGTGTACTACAGAATATTCTCATTATATATTCATAAAATCATAAATCCTTCTCTCACAAATCCCTCCTTTTGCGGGAAATAGACCAGAGGTGAACAGGCAAAGTGAGGTACTCTCCCAACGCCCTAAACAGCGAAGAGCTGGACTTTCCTTATTGCTTCACCAGGTCCCCTCAACTCCCTTTCGGGTTTGCCTTCACCTTGTCCTATTTACACCGCAACCATCAACAAGGTTTTATTTAATTAAGGATGGAATAATCTTTGTCTTTGACAGGGGCACAGCACATATACATAGTGTGGGCATGGATGTATTATACATTTTCAAAACAATTTTCCTAAAATGTAGAACTATATGACAGCCCATTAAAACCAAATTCTAATAACATTGTAGTCACTGAACCAGTTCCCAAAACATTATTCTGGCCATGATATTAATTTCTGAATTTTTCCCATCAGTTCATTTGATAAAGTTCATCAGTTTCTTCAGATCCTTGGTGATCCTTTCATCAGGGGCAGTGTTGTCCTGGATGTAGATGCAGCCGTTCCTGTTGACCCCTCCTTTTTCTGCTGTCAAGGACCAGTCGGTTCTGTGGAGTCATCACTGGAAAAGAGCTCAGTTGTTCCACCATTCTCTGCACAGCATCACAGATATAATTCACAAATCTCTGTTGATAACAATAGATATGTTAATCCAATCAAAAAAATTATTATTATTAATTTTTTTTATACTCGAATCCTGCAACTATCTGACTTTTTGCTTTAAATTAATCAGAAACTCTTCTACAGACTCCTATGGCATCAATGTATACATGTGAGTCAAAGGATGTAGGGAGGGACCTCCTTAGTCGTGACCGGACATTGTTTTCTGATTTGATCCCACTCAGGAGGTGAGAATAGAACAAATGGCATCAGTACCCGATCAGGACTTGATCAGGGTACATTGGCCACTTCATTCTACCTGCATCCTGGGTCGGAGTTTCAAATCTCCACACAATCACCAGATATCTGCGTTTTGATCATTTTGGTTGATAAACCAACTGTCAGAGTAAACGTTAGAGTCACTACTTGTCTTCTTCAGCTGAATTATGTAAGAACAATATCCTGGAGGGAAAACACCAAAGGGCTTTCCTGTATAAATCCTGTCTCTAAGGTCCTAGGGGATCTTTGTCATTATATTTTAAATTTGGCCAAATATTTAATGTCAATTATAGGTAAGGATGTAGGAGCCACAGAAGCAACTAAACTTTGAGGTTTCTCCCTTACCAACATTCTAAATTTGCCTAGGGGATCTTGGTCACTTACACATGCTCCTAACACATATATCCCCAAATCCTGTTGTATAGGATTTCTAATGGACAGGAACAGAGGATTACATTCATCATGTTTACAACTGTTTGGTGGGGTTCCCTTCAGGATAGTCATTCTTTGGGACAAACCTTCGCCTTTACTGACTCTAGAGGTAGTTTCCACTGGTATATATTCACAACACTTTAGATTAGTACTCCATTCTTGTTAATTGCCAATATCCACAGTTGGAATGGTCATATTTAAATACAATTACCATAGACTGGGTCAGTCCCCGTCACACAGATGTACTTATCAGACCAAAACCAAGTGTCCTATCTGTCATCTGTCTTACAGTCCACTATACTGCAAAAGTCAACTTAGTTGTTCCTGACTCATCTTGAGAATATAAAACCGTTGGAATTTGATTTGACTGTGATTTCCCTTTGTACAATATGGAACAAACAATAAGGCATGAAACAACATTATGGCTCTTATAGTCCTGACACTTGATTGCAATGCGATCAGTTTCTCCTTGCAATTCGACAGCAGTGGCGGCGGTTATCAGGACTTGATGTAGATCTTCAAACCGTAGCTCTAGGACTTTCCACCCGTCTCTTTTTTCACCACTATCCAATCTCCTGATTGTGAAGAATGAATCGCTTCTATACAGTCTGGATTCTAGGAAACAACTAAAACTTGGAAATACACATTAGACAATAAATTGTGCAACAGACAACATAATTTGGAAAACTACTATGCTGCATCTGGAACTATTGGGGAAATAGACACCTAATCCAGGAGCATTCCCAAAGAGTACTTCATAAGGACTTAGGCCTATCTTCCGGTTAGATGTATATCGGAGGAAGAAAAACCCCAGGGATAGGTACTCTCACCTCAGTCAGTATCTTTTAGCTGTAGCCTTCGCTACAGGCCAAATCTCCGAATATCCTGGAAAGAGATCAATACAGACACAGACATATTCACACTGTTCCACCTTTGTTCTGAATGTAGTCAATCCGCAGTCTCTGAAATGGGTAAGATGACCTTGGCATATGCCTTCCTGGAACTCCCATAGTTCTCCTATCATTATTACAGCAACTAACCTAGTGGCAGCATTGTTGAACCCAGGAGTCATCCACCACAGAACCCAATCACACCTTCTCTCTCTGGATTTGCCCATGTTCTAAATCCATCCTCTTTAGGTAGAGCGCCCTCTGAAGGAAGAGTTTATTATCAACTCTCCAGAGTCCTATTATCACTTCTACCTTTTTCCTTTGATGTTTCCTTTCAGCCTCTGTAGCCTGTATCTGAAAAAGGCAAACTTTTTGGAAGTCCACTGGCCATAAGCCATCCTTTATCACACAGATTTCCACTTAGGGTAGACTTCAGGTAATAATGTAACTTATACCTTCTCAGGCAGTATCAGGGCATCAAACATCTTTCATGCACTCAGCATTCATTATTGATGGGCTTACCAATGGATCAAACAAAATCTCTGCTTCACTAGATTAGACCATAATAATGAGTGATACCGAAGGCATACCTGGATGTTAGCAGTCATACCCTCAGCCATCTTACCAACCTCAGCGAATGTCTTCAGCTCTGTCTCCTGCACTACCATTGCTGGACGGAGTGGTTCTTTCTTGACAACATCAGATTAAGTAGGAACAGCATATCCTGTTTGAAATGATCCATCTTCCAGGAACCTGAAATGATCTACCAGAAACTCAAAAATGTGGTTATTAATTGGAGATATTAAATTTGAATTTTTATATTTTTATTTTCTACTCCCAGAAAGCACTTTTTATTTTTATTTACAGAGGTGGGAAAGTATTTGTATTTACTACTCCCTCCCTCCCCCCTTCCAGATGCAGCAGAGTGAAAGGATCTAATTTTGCACACCCTTAAGACGGTGATTAATTGGTGAAAGGAGTAGGAATTGCATTACTAGATGCTCCTATACATGTGATACTACCCTTAGCCATGAGAGATCATGGAACATGTTTGCTATGAGGCAATGTAATTAGATCCTAAGGACTGTATAGAATAACAGGGATCCAGTATTTGATTCTGGGTTGTTAATTTCCTATGGGTGTTTCATTTGAAGGGGCTGAACATTTGTCTTCCTCCCACAGGCGAGGAAGTGGGCAAGTACATACAAAGTCTTCCCCCCCCCCCCTTGTGGGGAGGACTGATATGCAGCCACCCCCGCCTTAGGTCTTTGTTTGATTTAACTGTAACAATATGACAAAATAGGGACAAAATTAACTTCTCTCAAGCCTAGCCAACACTAGACCTTTCTAGATGATTCTCAAGACCATCCACAAAGGCAGTACTTAGGATTTTCTCATGCATAGATAAGGTAATCTCAAAAATCCAAATCCACCCAACTTTTCTGGAGTCTAGTGAAAACTTTCTCCACACACTCTGTCCTGAGGACAATGTGACTGACTGATGATCTAAACACTTCATCACAGACTCACTGATCTTCACTATGCATTAAATCCCCAGCTCTACATTGGACTCTATTTTCCAAATCTCATAAATAATATGAGAAAACTCTCCATATTCTAACTAATTTTCTATAAAGCAGCATAAGTAAGTCCTCTGAATTGGGAATTCTATTCATCATGGCAAAATTGATGTTACTACTGGGTGTAGTATATGTCATACATCATATAATGATGCAGATATCCCTACACTTTCACTCATACCTGACTAAGGACTTAGAATGAGTGCAATCTAGATTGAGTAGACTGGCCTGGAATATTTATAGTAGGCATCATAGGGGCATAATTACTGCAGGTAACTGATGGGACATACAATTGGGAAGGGTTATTTTCAGCCTAAGGAAAGAGTTTTTGGGGGGGGGTGTGGAAAAGCTAGAGAGAGCAGAAGGCACAGTGGGTGGTGCTGATTAGCACATTCCAGCACCTGGTGTAGAGGAGTGGCTGACAGAAAAAGCAATAGGTAGTCTTTGATGCACCACAAGACCCAGGATTACTTAGTTACAACACATGTGGTGGGGGGAAGGGAATGCCGCATGGCCAACTCTCTTTGTTCCCTTACCACACCCAAATCCTCCATTTTACTATCAATTACTTTCAACTTTCCCTCTACACTTTTCCACAACTTTAATTTAATCTATCTCCTACTGCATTTGCAATCTCTAGTGGGAACTTTTACACAAAACTGAATATTTACGGATAATACCGGAAATCGCTGCTACTTAGTATGACAGAATGCTTTCAACTTTTATTTCTAACTGAAACTTTTCCTTTCTTTTCCTCGCATCAACTGAGCCGCCGTTAATATCTCTTTTCACTCTGTCCTGTAACATTAGAATTTCCCATTATTGTAGTTGCACAAAGCTCTAACAATTGCTTCTTATCAAACCCGCAAACTTAAGCGTAGTTGCACAAAGATCAAACGGAATCCGATTACTTAAAGTAATCGCCACCGAACCCACAAACTTAAGCGCAGTTGCACACAGCTCAAATGATATAATAGTATTGACCCCACAATCTCTCAAAGTGAAGACCCCTCGTCAATTCACCGGGATACAAAATCTTAATAACTTCCAATTGCCTATGAGACAATTAGTATTAATCCTTTTCCCAAGGTTCTCGTCAGAACCTTGACTGGGAACCAAATCTACGTCACAGGATATCCGGCTCAGCTGTCTAACAATTTCCGTTTAGTTTCAGCATGTTCTACCACACAAAGAAGGAATATTTCAATAGGTTCTTTCTAACAGACAGATCAGCTATAATTTGAACCCTTATATCGCGATAACACCAATTCAACTCTTGAGAACCCACAAAAGCGGAAGTTACAGAGGAGATTTGTAAGAAATAAAGCTTTCTTACCTTGCCGGCATTTGATCTCGTCTGATGGTTCCGTTTAAGTCGCTCTCGTGGCGTTTGAATCGGAAGTTACGCAAGCTATCTGCCTCACGCTCGGCGCCATTTTGTCGTCGCAATTCATGCGACTCTCCTTCTTCTTTGTGTGGTGCCAAATCAATTAGAAGAATAAGTATGTGTACAGCATACTGCTTTATAATGAGACCAGACACTATGTGGTTTCATGAAAGCATCTTCTCATCCTCTTTGAGCCCTGGTAGAAGAGAGCAGGCGAGAGAGCCTTTTATTCACAGTACATTCACTTAAATAGCAGACATGACATCACAAAAGGGGTGTTCCTTAAGAAGAGGCTATTGGCTCCTTAACCTGATAGGAGTGGTTTCAGAATCCCCTCTTCCCCCTCCCTCATTGACCTTCTCATACATATGGTTTGCAGCCATCTAGTGGACAGAAATGTGTACTACAGAATATTCTCATTATATATTCATAAAATCATAAATCCTTCTCTCACAATATCCACCATTTTAAAAGTCAGAGATACCAAAATTCTTCTAATGCAACAGCGCAAAAGGCACTTCATAGTGCTGCGCCTGCCACACCCTTGTGTAAACTTCTGTGTGACTTCCTCTGTTTAGGTATTGACTCTCGGCCCGTGTATTGACTCATCCTCGTTTTCTCCTTGTGTATTGTGGTATCTCCTGGTATTGACTCCCGGCTCGTGTTTTGACTCTTCCTCGCCCGCTCCTTGTATCTGGCTGCTATCTCTTGGTTTGACTCCTGGCTCATGTTTTGACTCGCTTTGCCTGCTCCTTGGTTCTACTGTGACTTCCTGGTGTTGACTTCAGCTACCTGGACTTTCTGTATTGTCTGTCTTGTTTGTCCTTCCCGCACTTACGTAAGTTAGGGACTGCCGCCCAGTTGTGCTCCATTATCTAGGACGAGTAAGTGCAAGTAGGCAGGGACAGAGGCGTGGGTGGCAGTCAGGGGTGCACTTCTCCCTACCCCCCGTGCGTGACATACAGTCTGGTTAGCGTCTTGTGTTTGTGTCATAAAGGTATCAGCCTGATTGTCCTGTTGCTCTTTCACCCAGGGTTTAAGGGCCATGATAAATTCCTGGCCGACTGGTCTGTGGCCTTATCTATAGGGACAGCACCAGGGGTCTTTGCCAACATTTGATTCTTAAGAACCTCCCTCCTTTTGTCACTAGAAGACTCTCCAAATCCGCACAAGTGGCTTTATATGCGGTCTGGATACTTTCCAATTTATGAAGGAAAGTACTGGGGACAGTACGAGGGTCTGGCAAAGTGTTACACATGGCCAGCAACTGATTAGGAGTCCATGGCCGATAAACATTATAATCATGTGTTTCCACTTGCCCAGCTCTGACTGTGGGGAGGGTCTTATTGACAGTGGGTAAAAGCCCACACAGGGGTTTGGCTTAGGCCCCCACAGGCTAAGAATCTCTCTCTCGAGTCTGGGTTTTGTTGTCTACACGGTAGGAAGGAACAAGGGGCCATCATTGATGGTCAGTACGTTTCACCGAGGTTCCTGGCCTCGGTGAGGTAAGAGCTGTTTTTCCCCCCCCCTGAAGTGTCATTATTGTTTTGCAGTCTGACACTTCAGCTGTTTAGTATCGCTGCAAATCCGATCCGGGACTGCTCTAACTGGGAGTAGCCAAAGTGCTGGGTGGGTGGCTTCTCCCCACGTTCCAGGCCGGGTCTTGGGAGGCTTATAAAAAGCAATCACCATTAATCAGGTGGTGTGGATTATCCTCCATCTCACAGTGAAGCTGTGGAGTCTCTGTGGTTTGGGATCTGAAGATGTGTGCCGTGCAAAAGGGCTGAGAGCCGGATACTGGAAAACAGGCCCCTAAAGCCTGCTGGGGACCGCTGATGAAACACTGCTAACAAGGTGAATGTTTTTGTTCTGTGGACTTTCCATGGTGTGAACAAACACCAAGACTGCAAACTTATTTTGTTTTGCCTTCTGTGTGAATAAACACTGAACTAAAGACTTTGTGATTGCCTCTATACTGCGTCCGCTAACCTGCCTTCCAGAGTGAATCCCCACAATTGCTGTCCGATGCAGGCAAACGCAGTGAGGCAGGCCTGAAGGCCGAAAAGTTTTTGTTTTTCCCGGGCACGAGTGTATGTCCTATATTAAGCCGGCAAGATTACGACCCATGTCCCCTGACAAAATGGTGAAAGCCCTTGTGAAGGCTAACTTGCAGCAGCGGGAGGCTAACAAGCAGCAGTAGGAAACCAACCAGCTGCTATTACAGCATGTGATGGCGTTACAAGCGGCAGTAGCGTCCCAGAACGTCCACGATGCCCGGAAAGCTGTCCGTGCGGCAATCTCAAGATGACCCCCTCGGATGACGTCGAGACCTATCTGGCGATGTTCGATAAGGTGGCCGTGAGGGAGAAGTTACCCTGAAACCAATGGGCTGAGTTTGTCGCTCCGTTCCTGGTGTCTGTACCACAGCAGGTGTTTTTTGACCTACCAGATGATCAAGCAGCCGACTACCCGACGGTAAAAGGTGAGATTCTGGCAAGACTGCGGGTGAATGTATTGGTCTGGGCCCAGCGGGTGCATCAGTGGAAATTTAACCCGGCTAAACCTGCCAGACGGCAGTATTATGATCTGCTACACCAGTTGCAAAAATGGCTGAAGCCTGACGTACTGAGTCCCACTGCTATGCTGGACCGTCTGTTGGCGGATGTGTTCTGGAGGGCTTTTCCGTTCCCTCTCCAGCACTGGATTGGCCAGCTTCCTCCTGGTAATGCCCTAGAGATGGTGAACCTGGTGTAGCACTATGAGACCACCAGAAATCTACAGGGGGGTTCTTTTGGGAGGGGGTCAGTTGAACCCCGGAAATCTCCACCCTCGACCAGGCGGCTAGTGCCAGCAAAACCCGCTCTGGATATACTCCCTACAGACCCAGCTCCAATGGTCTGTTGGTGGTGCCAAGAGCCTGGTCACATAAGGGCCGACAGTCCCCACCGGGGGGAACCCATGGACACTAACTTTGGCTACCGCCCCTCAATGTATGCCAGGAGACTGTGTGCCACCGGTACCCCCGAGACAATAGACAATAGACATCTGTGCCAGGTACAAGTGGGAGATACCCTGGTGGTGGCACTGCTGGACTCAGGGAGCCTGGTGTCCCTGGTAAGTCAGAGCGGAAGAAGAAAAGAGAGGGTTAATCACCAGACCTTCTAATCGAGGGTCCGAGAAAAACTTTTGCAGGGCGCCAAAGGAGGGCAAAAATAGGAATGAATGTCCAATAGTTATGGGTGGGCAGGCTGCCACTGGTCTCCACCTAACCCTGATGACCACAGGGTAGGTGGTTGAGAAGGAAAGTGGTAGTGCGTAAGAACGCTAAAAAAGACCAGGCGAATGGCGCCAAAAACCCTTGAATACGGATAAGGGAAAGAAGTGGATCCCTTTAATGGGAACTAAGGGCCCTATGATGTTAACACACTTTAAAAAAGTGTGTGCCCACAGAGAATGTAAAATCAAGTGTTTAAAATAGATAGTAACATATAAAATCACATATCACCACATAAAAACATAATATAAATCAAAAAATATATATAAAAATATATATTAATGATGACTCACTTCACCCAGGAGGGTAATGTGGGATAAAGCTCAAGACACCCACACCACACCTCCTGCGCCTGGGTTGCCCGTAGAGATGTCAGATTCGGACCGAAACACACTCAGGAGTCTTATCCTTTTTCTTTCCTTTTATTCCAAAGCCAGGGTGGGGGGAGTGGACAGCTCAACGCGTTTCGGGGCCTCTGTATGGGTCCCCTTCATCAGGAGCAGAAAAAGGATAAGACTCCTGAGTGTGTTTCGGTCCGAATCTGACATCTCTACGGGCGACCCAGGCGCAGGAGGTGTGGTGTGGGTGTCTTGAGCTTTATCCCACATTACCCTCCTGGGTGAAGTGAGTCATCATTAATATATATTTTTATATATATTTTTTGATTTATATTATGTTTTTATGTGGTCATATGTGATTTTATATGTTACCATCTATTTTAAACACTTGATTTTACATACTCTGTGGGCACACACTTTTCTAAAGTGTGTTAACATTATAGGGCCCTTAGTTCCCATTAAAGGGATTCACTTCTATCCCTTATCCGTATTCAAGGGTTTTTGGCGCCATTCGCCTGGTCTTTTTTTAGCGTCCCTTGTAAGAGCTTCCTTGGTGCAGCCCGCTGAATATACTGGACAAAAAGTCGGCGTTGTGTGCATCCATAGAGACCTAAAGGACTATCCCACCGCCCTGGTAACTCTATCCATGGTGGCTGGCAGGTGAACTCATGAGGTGGCCGTCGCCACAAAGTTACATTATGAACTAATAATTGGGAGATACTTCCCCGGTTTCTCGTTACTGTGGCCTGAGGCGAGAGTCACAAATACCCATGAGACAGGGGTAACCCTAGCAGAGTGGCCCGGCTCAGGGGGAGATCAGAACCCTGGGAACCTGAGACCGAAGGGCCAGCGGTAGGGGTGACCGCCACTTGGAAGGTGGAAGAAGGGGAGACAACCCCGCTAAGTGTGATAGTGGGAGATGTGGAGGACTTGCCGCCGGGTCCGGAGTTGGCAGACCTCAACGTCTCCGGAGATGATTTTGGTACAGCACAGCACCAGGACCCGACTCTATCTCGAGCCTGGAAAAATGTGGTAGTAGTTGAGGGTGAGCCACAACAGCCAGGGGCCGAGTCTATGTTCCCCCGTTTTGAGGTTCAACAGGAGATGCTGTACCGGATAAATCAACTACAGGGTGAGCATATTGAACAGTTGATGGTGCCAAGACGTATAGCAAGCTCGTGTTGGAGTTAGCCCACCAACATGTTCTTGGGGGACACCTGGGCCAGCAGAAAACGAAGGACCGAATTCTACAGTGGTTTTACTGGCCCAGTGTGTTCAGGGAGGTGGAAGAGTATTGCAAGTCTTGCCCAACCTGCCAGATAACCAGCCCCCAGCCACATTTCCGTAGTCCCCTGGTCCCTCTCCCGATTATTGAGGGTCCATTCGAGCAGATCGCTATGGATCTCATAGGCCCAGTACCTAAATCCGCTAGAGGGCACCAACATATCCTGGTAGTCCTGGACTATGTCACTCAGTACCTGTAGGCGGTGCCGCTGCGACATACCTCCACCAAACTCATAGCCAAAGAGTTAGTGGAGATGTTTTCCCGAATTTTAAAGCGGGTGGTGTCTAAGGATGGAAGGGATTGGGATCTGCTGCTGCCCTATCTCATGTTCGCAGTGCGAGAGGTGCCCCAGGCCTCTACTGGGTTCTCGCCCTTCGAACTGCTGCATGGCCGACATCCGCGTGGTTTGTTGGACATAGCCAAAGAGGCGTGGGAACAACAACCCACACCGCATAAAAGTGTGATTGAGTATGTCACTCAGATGCAAAAGCGGATGGAGAAAGTGTTGCCGCTGGTTAAGGAACATACGGAGGCAGCCCAGCAAGACCAGAGTAGGGTCTATAATTGCCAGGCTCGGGTTCGGAATTTTAACCCCAGGAGATCGGGTTTTGGTTCTGGTGCCAACGGTGGACAGTAAGTTCCTGGCTAGATGGCAGGGTCCCTACGAAGTGCTCGAAAAAGTTGGAGAGGCAACCTACAGGGCACACCAGCTAGGGCAAAGAAAGCCAGAGCAGGTCTACCATGTAAACTTACTGAAACCGTGGAAAGACAGGGAGACCAGTACGGATAACAGTCCCCGGCCGAGTTTTCTGGGGGTAGAATTTCCAGTTCCACAGTCTGATATGAGGGAAACAGTTGCCACAGTATGATTGCTGACAACCTTTCCTCTAAACAGACTCAGGAGGCCAGGGAGTTCGTCAGCAGAAACACAGATGTGTTTTCGGACCTCCCTGGACGCACTTCTATCATCTGACATGACATTGTCACTGAGCCTCAGGCCAGAATCTGGTTGAAACCATACCAAGTGCCTGAGTCGCGGCGACAAGCCATCTCGGAAAAAGTGCAGCTAATGTTACAGCTGGGTGTCAAAAAGTTAATTATCTTAATACCCAAGCTGGACGGGATGTTACGATTCTGTAATGACTTACGCAAACTTAATGAGGTTTCCAAGTTTGACGAATATCCCATGCCCCGAGTGGATGAGCTTATTGAGAAGTTAGGACAAGCTCGGGATACTATTTGAGATTTGTCCCACACTTTGCTACACTGGCCGCACCATTGACAGGCCTTTTGAAGGGACGCAAGTCAGTGTCGGTCCACTGGAATGAGCAGGCGGAAAAGGCTTTCTCCGCTTTGAAGTTGGCCCTGTGTGGGTCCCTGGTTTTGGTGACGCCCGACTTCAAAAGGGAGATTATAGTGCAGACCGATGTCTCCGAGGTAGGTCTCAGTGTTGTACTGTCTCAGGAAGTCAACGGGGAGAAGCATCCCATTCTCTTCCTCATTCGGAAGCTTACCCCAGCCGAGACCTGGTACAGTATAGTGGAGAGAGAGTGCCTGGCTATCAAGTGGGTACTCGAGTCTCTCCGCTATTATTTGTTGGGGAGAAAGTTTCGTCTGGTGACTGACCATTTCTCTCTCAAATGGATGAGCCAGGCCAAGGACAGAAATGCCCGGGTCACCCGGTGGTTTCTGTCTTTGCAAAATTTCTAATTTTCGGGGGAACACAGGGCAGGCCAGTTACTAGGAAACACTGATGCCATGTCCCGGGTACACTGTTTATAGTGTGTCCACCCCCTCAGGGTTGAACAAAGGGGGGAGGTATGTAGGAAGGAACAAGGGGCCATCATTGATGGTCGGTACGTGTCACTGGCCTCGGTGAGGTAAGAGCCGTTTTTCTTCTGAAGTGTCATTATTGCTTTGCAGTCTGACACTTCAGCTGTTTAGTATGGCTGCAAAGCCGATCCGGGACTGCTCTTACTGTGAGTAGCCAAAGTGCTGGGTGGGTGGCTACTCCCCACGTTCCAGGCCGGTTCTTGGGAGGCTTATAAATAGCAGTCACCATTAATCAGGTGGTGTGGATTATCCTCCATCTCACAGTGAAGCTGTGGAGTCTCTGTGGTTTGGGATCTGAAGATGTGTGCCGTGCAAAAGGGCTGAGAGCCGCATACTGGAAAACAGGCCCCTATAGCCTGCTGGGGACCGCTGATGAAACACTGCTAACAAGGTGAATGTTTTTTGTTCTGTGGACTTTCCATGGTGTAAACAAACACCAAGACTGCAAACTTATTTTGTTTTGCCTTCTGTGTGAATAAACACTGAACTATTTAAGTTAAAGACTTTGTGATTGCCTCTATACTGCGTCCGCTAACCTGCCTACCAGATCTAAACCCCACAACACTTAAGACATGTCCACCCCTTAGAGCCATTATATGGAGATGGTGCTGTTGGAGAGAGAGATTTTTGTGGGTTATGGGGGCTAATAGACCCTACTTCATGAGGGATGATTAATTCTTTTGTTGGCAATTTAATCACATCCCATATTTCATACATGGTTCCTTTGTCAGTGTCTTTTGCCTTATGGGCAGTCATAGTCATTCCCTGGGCTACATCATACCACCTTGTGGCCTGGTCATATTTGTTATGGTCCTCCAACCACCCCTTAAAATTAGTAAGAAATTTCTGCCATACTGATTCATCCAATGTTCCTTTCACACCTGCTCTCAGTTTCTTTAACATTTGTCTACAGTCTTTGGTTGCTTTAGTGCCCTTTGCGCATTCTACAATATCAAATGCAGAGACCAATTTCTCTGCTCCCTTCTCAGAGGAACATTTACTCTGTGTAGCCCCCATCCCGTGGGTGGCTCCTTGTAATTCACTATCCAGGTACTCACACATCTGGTGAATTATAACAGTGCTGTTGGACACACTTCCGAGGCAGCACTATTAGTGGTGCCGTGGGCACACTTCCGAGGCAGCACCACTTTTCTCTACTACCACTGGTGCTGTGGGCACGTTTCCGAGGCACCACTATCCACTGGTTGGCAACACTATAGTATAGTCTTGCCCACACACAGTAACTCACATGTCCTCTCTGGGGTTACGCGCTGGAAAACCCTTAAACCCCTCTACGTTCTTTTTATGGCACAGGAAGCACACAAACACTGATTTCCAAATTATTATAACTGCAACCATCCAATCCAAACTGGTATCATAATACCCACACATGTATACACTATTGTCATGGTCCCTCAGGTGACTGGTGTCAGGAGATCAGAGAGACTGGCTGAGCGTGGAGGAATCTAACTGCCTCCTTGATTTCTCTTTATTCAGTGTTGATAGGGTTGATGACCACTTCCCTTTTCTCAGCTGTTGCTCAGTGGTCATCACTTCTACCCTTTATAGTCTGACCCCTGCCTTCTGACTATGCGGTAGATAGCTTCTTTTGGGTTTGGCTGAGCTGGTGTGAGGTCGTCTCTGGTTTTCGTGTTCTTCCATCTCTACAGAAATTAAGTGTCGCGTTTGTTTGTATTTGTTATATTCCCTGTTGTTGTATCTGGGCCTGAGACAGAGACTTCCATTCGTCCATCTGGGGAGTGTCACGGCTGAGGATGGGGGAAACCCTCAGCCGTGTGCCGGAGGATGTTGGTCGCTGCTTGACCAGGACGAACAGGATTAGGGAGCAGGTCACCTCCTAACAGCGTCCCTAACCTGACCCTAACTCCTACCTGCATGGGCCGACCTTGAAGGTAGGAGGACCCATGCGCAGGAACCTCGGATCCCTACTCGCCCTCCGCCGGTCCCTAGGCTAGGAGTCAGAGTAAGACATCCTGTTCCTTCTGGATATGGAGGAACAGGAGTCTAACTGGCCAAGCTGCAAGGAAGGGAGAACAAGTGCAACCTGTGGCAGTGGCAGGTACTTGCCACAAACATCACACTGACCTGCCACAGACAACCAAGCCTGGAACCCATGTGGGTGTACTGCCCACAAACAGCAGGACTCAGCACACAAACATACAACACACGGGAACCCAGGACCACAGGTGCAATAAAACAACATAAAGCAAACACATCTTCAGACACCAAAGGACATATATAAGCTTATGACCAGAAGGTTGGCCCCCACTGGCAGTTGGTAAGTAACCAGGAGGATGTCTACAGCCAGCATGGCTGAAACACCCTCTCTGGCTACTGCCTACAACTGAGGCTTTATAGGGCCAAGAGGCCACACCCAACAATCAGACACACCCCGTGACTCAGACACACAGAAAGGGAGTTAACCCTTCCAATACCACAGAAGGGAAAACATAACTTAAAGGGGAAGTGTCAAAACTACAAACACACTGTGGCTGTTGCCGCAGGCAACGACATGGGTGGCAAGCGTGTCCTGGGAGTCAGCCCGAAGGCCGGGACACTGCCACCACATGTACACATACAACCAAACGTTGCCACGGGCAACCACAGTGAAGGGAAGATGTCAGTGCACACCACACACAAAACAGAGTGCACACAGACATACAAAAGTGCATACAAACGTGCACATAACTCCAAGGGAACCGCACACCTAGCTGTTGTCCGCGGCAACCGCACCTGAGGCTAACTACATTATGCCTCAAGCTGCGGTTGACACAACAACCCAAAACCGCGGGCAACAGTATGCGGCTCCCAAGGAGTCACGGCCAAAACCGTGGCCGTGACAGGGAGGAACGGGTTGTCTCTGGTCCTAAACTTTATCCAGGGCCTTATAGGGAAATCAGGGCCTAGGTATCCTGCATATGAATATTCCTACCTTCAAGGTCTATTCATATTGATAGGTAGTCAGGGCCGGATTAGGGTTGTCTATGAGGTGACATGTTTCTTCCCTAGTTTCCAGGCCCAGTTACTGTTCCTCTTCCCTCCTGTGTTCAGTGTGGAGTTCCCCCCCCCCCACACTGATCATGACATTATCTACCGCCATAAAAACCGCCATTTCATTCAGGTCAGTGCAGCTATGGATCCTATGTCTGCACTGGTCAAACAGCTGCAGGGACTGTCATTGGAGGTAGCTGACCTCTGTGTGACAGTCTTACGGATTCAGAGACCACAGATGGCTGGTTCCGATGGTGGGTACCTGGCCTGCCATGAACCTAAGGTTTCCCTCCCGGACAGATTTTCTGGGGGTAGTGATAATTTAATTAGGTTCAGGGAATAGTGTTGTACTTTACTTTACGCTGCGTCCATACTATTCTGGGGATGAGTGTCAACGTGTGGGTATGATCATTTCTTTGCTTAAGGATGATGCACAGTCTTGTGCTTTTTCTCTGCCGACCGGATCCCCGTCCCTCCAGTCGGTAGATAAATTTTTCTGGTGTGGGTGGGGAGCAAGAAAACGTACTTTTGTCATTTACTGGTAGTACCCTATTTCTCTTGTCTGCTGAGGTGGCGCTAGAGTCCAAAACTGTGGAAATCGAGGTATTTATCAACAGTGGGGCTGGGGTTAACCTGATTGATAGACAGTTTGTTCGTATTCATAGGTTGACTACTAGTGCACTAGAGAAAAGCATTTCTGTCTTTGCTATTGATTCTGCACCTCTTACCCAAAAATGCCTGTCGCAGGTGGTAAATGACATCCATTTAAGAGTGGGTGATTTCCATCAGGATGGTACCCTTAGACCATGTCTGGACTTCCGTGAGCTCAACTGTATTTCCGTCCGTGATCCTTACCCCCTTCCTTTGATTCCGGATTTGTTTGATCAAATGGTCGGTGCCAAGCTGTTCTCTGAATTGGATCTGAGGGGGGCATATAATTTGTTAAGGATCAAAGAGGGGGAAGAATGGAAGATGGCCTTTAATACCCCTGAGGGTCATTTTGAGAATCTGGTCATGCCTTTTGGGTTAACCAATGCTCCAGCGGTTTTTCAACACTTTATCAATGACATCTTTCATCATCTAGTGGGGAGATTTGTTGTTGTATATCTGGATGACATACTAATTTATTCTCCAGACATGGAGACTCATCAGGATCATGTGAGACAGGTGTTACAGATCCTAAGAGAGAATAACTTGTATGCGAAGATGGAAAAATGTGTTTTTTCTGTTCAGGAAGTGCAATTCCTGGGTTACCTGCTCTCATCCTCAGGTTTTCTTATGGATCCCGAGAAAGTCTGTGAGGTGTTGGACTCGGATCGACCCGAAAATCTAAAAGCACTTATGCGGTTTTTGGGATTCACCAACTACTACCGTAAATTCATCTTGAACTATTCAACTGTGGTTAAACCTTTAACAGACATGACTAGGAAGGGGGTCGATTTCTCTGTTTGGTCTGAGGCGGCATTACAAGCCTTTTCTGCTGTGAAGGAATGTTTTGCTTCAGCCTCTATTCTGGTGCAACCGGAAATGTCTCAGCCATTCATTGTAGAGGTTAACGCATCCGAGGTTGGGGTGGGAGAAGTTTTGTCGCAAGGTCCTTCACCTAGTAAATGGCGCCTATGTGCTTTTTTCTCTAAAAAACTCTCGACTGCTGAAAGAAATTATGACATGGGTAATGGGGAATTGCTGGCCATTAAGTTGGCTTTTGAAGAATGGCGCCATTGGTTGGAAGGAGCAATTCATCCTATTACGGTAATTACTGATCACAAAAATCTGGCTTACCTTAAATCGGCAAAACGACTGAATCCAAGGCAGGCCAGATGGTTGCTTTTTCACCAGATTTAACTTCATTGTCACCTACCGCCCTGGGGTTAAGAACATCAAGGCGGATGCTTTGTCGCGCAGCTTTCCTGGGGGGGGGGGGGGTGATTCTAAAGATTCTAGTCCTATTTTGTCTGAAGGGATAGTCATATCTGCCCTATATCCTGATCTTGAGGCTAAGGTGGTGGAGGCCCAAGAGGATGCACCGAACTCTTGTCCTCCAGGGAAATTGTTTGTTCCTTCAGACTTATGTCACAAGGTATTTGAGGAACATCACTGTACTGTCTTGGCTGGACACCTTGGGAGTAGATCCAATGTTGATCTCATCTTGCGCAGATTTTGGTGGCCGGGGCTGCGTAAGTGTGTTGAGGACTATGTGTCAGCCTGTTGTACCTGTGCTCGTGCTAAGGTGACACATACTCGGCCTTCTGGATCTCGTCTTCCGTTACCCATCTGGTCCAGACTTTGGATGCATTTGTCCATTGACTTTATCATGGATTTACCGAATCCTTCAGGAAAAAACATGATCCTGGTGTTAGTTGATCGGTTTAGCAAAATGGTGCATTTTATAGCATTGCCTGCTCTACCTAATGCCAAAACTCTTGCACAGGTGTTTGTCGATAACATTGTGAAACTACATGCCATTTCCTCTGATTTGGTGTCTGATCGGGGGACTCAGTTTGTTTCCAGTTTCTGGAAAGCGTTCTGTACTCGACCGGGGGCACAATTGTCCTTTTCTTCAGCTTTCCATCCTCAGTCGAACGGACAGACGGAGCGCACCAATCAGAATCTGGAGACTTACTTGAGATGTTTTTTTTTTCGGAGAATCAGGAGGAGTGGTCTTCATTCTTGTCGTTAGCTGAGTTTGCCATTAATAACTGTAGAGAGGAGTCCACTGATAAGTCATCATTTTTTGGGGCCTATGGATTCCATCCGCAGTTTGGCACATTTATTGGTTCTCAAACTTCTGGTATTCCTGAGGTGGAACGATTTTCCTCTTCTTTGTCTTCGATTTGGTGGAAAATTCAAAAAACCTGAAAAAGATGGGCAACAGGTATAAGCGCGTGGCTGACAGGAGACGTATGAATGGTCCAGACCTGAGAGTGGGTGAGTCTGTGTGGCTGTCCACAAGAAACATTATGCTTAAGGTACCTTCTTGGAAGTTGGGCCCAAGATTTATTGGTCCATATACTGTAGCCTGATCTTGGTGTATGGAAGTGTATAATGCCGTAACATCAGCAGTTACCCATAGAAACGCTTTTCCCCACTGGAGGTTGTGCATTGTTTGTAATACATACTTTGTGTCCGTAGAAAACCAGACATGGATCAAATCAATGGCTGGAGCAGGCTATCAGCCCACTCAGACAGCCTTTCATTCAGTGAATCCATGCATGAGACTATAGGTCTGAGTGGGGGGGGGAGGGAAACTATTTTTATGAATCTTAGGCAGGGCATGAAAAATTGGAAGGACTGTATGTGCAGGAATCAAATATTATGATTGTTTAGCCACTTGCCGCCGCCGCGCTAACGCCGAAAGGCGTCATTGCGGCGGCTCCCCCAGGTCACACTAACGCCGATTGGCGTCATCTCGCGTGAGCCAAAATTTCCTGTGAACGCGCACGCTCACAGGAACGGAAGGTAAGAGAGTGGATCTCCAGCCTGCCAGTGGCGATCGTTCGCTGGCAGGCTGGAGATGTGATTTTTTTAACCCCTAACAGGTATATTAGACGCTGTTTTGATAACAGCGTCTAATATACCTTCTACCTGGTCCTCTGGTGGTCCCCTTTGTTTGGATCGACCACCAGAGGACACAGGTAGCTCAGTAATATGTTTCACCAAGCACCACTACACTACACCCCCCCCTGTCACTTATTAACCCCTTATTCACCCTTGATCACCCCATATAGACTCCCTGATCACCCCCCTGTCATTGATTACCCCCCTGTCATTGATCACCCCCCTGTAAAGCTCCATTCAGATGTCCGCATGATTTTTACGGATCCACTGATAGATGGATCGGATCCGCAAAACGCATACGGACGTCTGAATGGAGCCTTACAGGGGCGTGATCAATAACTGTGGTGATCACCCCATATAGACTCCCTGATCACCCCCCTGTCATTGATTACCCCCCTGTCATTGATCACCCCCCTGTAAAGCTCCATTCAGATGTCTGCATGATTTTTACGGATCCACTGATAGATGGATCGGATCCGCAAAACGCATACGGACGTCTGAATGGAGCCTTACAGGGGCGTGATCAATGACTGTGGTGATCACCCCATATAGACTCCCTGATCACCCCCCTGTCATTGATTACCCCCGTCATTGATCACCCCCCTGTAAAGCTCCATTCAGATGTCCGCATGATTTTTACGGATCCACTGATAGATGGATCGGATCCGCAAAACGCATACGGACGTCTGAATGGAGCCTTACAGGGGCGTGATCAATGACTGTGGTGATCACCCCATATAGACTCCCTGATCACCCCCCTGTCATTGATTACCCCCCTGTCATTGATCACCCCCCTGTAAAGCTCTATTCAGATGTCCGCATGATTTTTACGGATCCACTGATAGATGGATCGGATCCGCAAAACACATACGGACATCTGAATGGAGCCTTATAGGGGGGTGATCAATGACAGGGGGGTGATCACCCCATATAGACTCCCTGATCACCCCCCTGTCATTGATCACCCCCCTGTCATTGATCACCCCCCCTATAAGGCTCCATTCAGACATTTTTTTGGCCCAAGTTAGCGGAAATTATATATTTTTTCTTACAAAGTCTCATATTCCACTAACTTGTGTCAAAAAATAAAATCTCACATGAAGTCATCCTACCCCTCACGGAATCCAAATGCGTAAAAATGTTTAGACATTTATATTCCAGACTTCTTCTCACGCTTTAGGGCCCCTAGAATGCCAGGGCAGTATAAATACCCCACATGTGACCCCATTTCGGAAAGAAGACACCCCCAGGTATTCCGTGAGGGGCATATTGAGTCCATGAAAGATTGAAATTTTTGTCCCAAGTTAGCGGAAAGGGAGACTTTGTGAGAAAAAAATAAATAAAATCAATTTCCGCTAACTTGTGCCAAAAAAAAAAATTTCTATGAACTCGCCATGCCCCTCATTGAATACTTTGGGGTGTCTTCTTTCCAAAATGGGGTCACATGTGGGGTATTTATACTGCCCTGGCATTTTAGGGGCCGTAAAGCGTGAGAAGAAGTCTGGAATCCAAATGTCTAAAAATGCCCTCATAAAAGGAATGTGGGCCACTTTGTGCATCTAGGCTGCAAAAAAGTGTCACACATCTGGTATTGCCATACTCAGGAGAAGTTGGGCAATGTGTTTTGGGGTGTCATTTTACATATACCCATGCTGGGTGAGAGAAATATCTTGGCAAAAGACAACTTTTCCCATTTTTTTATACAAAGTTGGCATTTGACCAAGATATTTATCTCACCCAGCATGGGTATATGTAAAATGACACCCCAAAACACATTCCCCAACTTCTCCTGAATACGGCGATACCACATGTGTGGCACTTTTTTGCAGCCTAGGTGGGCAAAGGGGCCCACATTCCAAAGAGCACCTTTCGGATTTCACAGGTCATTTACCTACTTACCACACATTAGGGCCCCTGGAAAATGCCAGGGCAGTATAACTACCCCACAAGTGACCCCATTTTGGAAAGAAGACACCCCAAGGTATTCCGTGAGGGGCATGGCGAGTTCCTAGAATTTTATATTTTTTGTCACAAGTTAGCGGAAAATGATGATTTTTTATTTTTTTTTTCCTTACAAAGTCTCATATTCCACTAACTTGTGACAAAAAATAAAAACTTCCATGAACTCACTATGCCCATCACGAAATACCTGGGGGTGTCTTCTTTCCAAAATGGGGTCACTTGTGGGGTAGTTATACTGCCCTGGCATTCTAGGGGCCCAAATGTGTGGTAAGAAGTTTGAAATCAAAATGTGTAAAAAATGACCGGTGAAATCCGAAAGGTGCTCTTTGGAATATGGGCCCCTTTGCCCACCTAGGCTGCAAAAAAGTGTCACACATGTGGTATCTCCGTACTCAGGAGAAGTTGGGGAATGTGTTTTGGGGTGTCATTTTACATATACCCATGCTGGGTGAGAGAAATATCTTGGCAAAAGACAACTTTTCCCATTTTTTTATACAAAGTTGGCATTTGACCAAGATATTTATCTCACCCAGCATGGGTATATGTAAAATGACACCCAAAAACACATTCCCCAACTTATCCTGAGTACGGTGATACCACATGTGTGGCACTTTTTTGCAGCCTAGGTGGGCAAAGGGGCCCACATTCCAAAGAGCACCTTTCGGATTTCACCGGTCATTTTTTACACATTTTGATTTCAAACTACTTACCACACATTTGGGCCCCTAGAATTCCAGGGCAGTATAACTACCCCACAAGTGACCCCATTTTGGAAAGAAGACACCCCAAGGTATTCGCTGATGGGCATAGTGAGTTCATAGAAGTTTTTATTTTTTGTCACAAGTTAGTGGAATATGAGACTTTGTAAGAAAAAAATAAAAATAAAAAAATCATAATTTTCCAAAAAATAAAAAGTTCTATGAACTCACTATGCCCATCAGCGAATACCTTAGGGTGTCTACTTTCCGAAATGGGGTCATTTGTGGGGTGTTTGTACTGTCTGGGCATTGTAGAACCTCAGGAAACATGACAGGTGTTCAGAAAGTCAGAGCTGCTTCAAAAAGCGGAAATTCAAATTTTTGTACCATAGTTTGTAAACGCTATAACTTTTACCCAAACCATTTTTTTTTTTACCCAAACATTTTTTTTTTTATCAAAGACATGTAGAACAATAAATTTAGAGCAAAATTTATATATGGATGTCGTTTTTTTTTGCAAAATTTTACAACTGAAAGTGAAAAATGACACTTTTTTGCAAAAAAATCGTTAAATTTCGATTAATAACAAAAAAAGTTAAAATGTCAGCAGCAATGAAATACCACCAAATGAAAGCTCTATTAGTGAGAAGAAAAGGAGGTAAAATTCATTTGGGTGGTAAGTTGCATGACCGAGCAATATACCGCTAAAGTTGTGGAGTGCCGATTTGTAAAAAAGGGCCTGGTCTTTAGGGGGGTATAAACCTGTGGTCCTTAAGTGGTTAAGATTAATGACGCCACTTTGTAGTCCTTCTGCTACCAGTCTTTCCAATTATTTTTTGAAAATTTGTGTAGGGTCCGACAATAATTTTTTATATGTTGACATGTCTTGTAACATTGATAAACATTGTTTTTTGTACAGACCTGCATCCAAAACAACAATAATCCCCCTTGTCTGCTTCTTTTATAATTGTATCATCCAGTTTACTCAGCAAGGTCAGGGCATCTCTTTCCTTCCTAGAAAGATTAGAGATTTTTTTATTGGTTTGAAACTTATTCACATCATATAATTTGACCAAGTCCTGCTCTACCAGCTCCTGAAATCGATCAAGAGCTGGTGATCTAGAGTTGACTGGATAAAACAAGGGTTTTTTTTGTCACAAAGGCAGTAGACATACTGGTATCTTTGGCAGTGCCAGAATCACTACGTAACATTTGTAAATCACATGTAACTTTCAATTCCTGAAAAGATAAATGCAATAAACATCTACTGGAAGCACTGTCTGGTACTATACTATCTATACTATCTGGTACTATACTTCATGGTAAATCATGTCATCCTGCACATACAATTAAAAGTATACCTGTGGGTGAACTGGTTAGAGCAAAGTGGAATTACACATGTGAACAGGATTACCAAAAAGAATCCACTGACATAGCACAGAGATTAAGGTGACGCAGTTATCCTGACTGGAGTGTGAATAGAGCCCAAAAACTGGTTGGTCATAGAGATAGGACTGAATTAGGGTGGGTTCACACTAGCGTTAGGGATTCTGTTATGGCTTTCCGTTATAACATGGTTATGCAATGAGCAGGACCGTTGTATGGTTACACGGACGCCATATTATGCATTGGGTCAGGATATGGGTATAATAGTCTATAGTTTGTTCGTGACGCCAATTGCAGCATGTGCAGGGTACAGTCACAGGGCCCTTTAAGGTGTTGTAACTCACACCCCAGGTTAGGAATGCGAGAGTGGTGTAATATCTCTGTATGGTAGTGGTAATGGTGTCAACGGTGTCTCCTACCTGGGTACGGCTGGACTCCTGGATCCTGGCTCACTTGCAATAAATTGTGTGGTGCTAGAAGGAGTAATAGAGGAATTTGCAGCAGTAATTCAGATCCAGACCTTAGGTAAAGTTCAAACTTGTCTTTACTGGTTGTAGCTTTCATCCAAGCAAGGTACAGCATTAGTCTTTGGTCTCAGCAGGTATTGGCAATGTGTGGCAGGAATTTATCTTCTGCTCTATCATGTACCTGGAGCTTTGCAGGAAAGGACGTCTGCTTAGTAGCTCTAAACTGTGGCAGGAATTTGGCTTCTGCACTTTCTGTCTTCTGCTGTCTGGGGACTGACGAGCTGAGGAGGAATATGGCTTCTCCTGGGTTTCTGGACGGTACTCACAGCTATTGTCTCAGGGTATGCTTCTTCCTGGAACTGGAGTTGTCTGCTTGCTTTTTCCAGCTGAGGCTGCAAGGCTCAGGCTGGGGATGATGATCAATTGTCTCAGCCGAGACAAGATCCTGGCTTTGGATCCCTATATCTGGGAGCTCCTACAACCACACCCTACCTCTAGCCCCCTGCTCTACACTCTAACTTAACTTCCTTCTCTCCCCATGAGGCAGGATGTGGGCGCAGCCCACTTTGCTCATAGAGGGGGGAGCTGAACTGGAATGAACTATTCCAGTTCAGAAACACTAAACTGAATTAACTCTTTGCTAACACATTGCTGCCACCTGCTGGTAAACATGAAAATTACAGCAACATACATTTAACAAGGCTTTCGATGCACAATTGTGAGGATATAATGTGAAATTACATCAGATGACAATGTAAATGCTCTTAACAGGCTGTAGCGCGGTAAAAGAGTTTCGTAACACAACTCTGGGGTGTTACAGTTATAACATAAAATAATGGAATACCCAGACAGAATGCAAAACAGAAGCCTTTAACCCCTTAAGGACTTAGTACGTACCGGTACGCCATGTTTGCCGAGTCCTTAAGGACTCAGGACTTACCGTTACGTCCTAACTTTAAAACTACATTGCGGCGTGGCGGTTAATCGGAAAAGGATGTCCGCTGAAATCATTCAGTGGGGCATCCTGTCACAACGCCAGGGGGGGTCATGTGTCAATTCAGACCTGCGGTTTGTGGCTTTTACCTGGTGCGGCGGCGGTGGTGCTATCGGGTCCCCATGGGGCTGTAGGGGGTACCCAATGGCATGGAAGGCAGCGCAATGCCTTCCTGAGGCATCGCGCTGCCTTCCGGTGATGAGCCTGTGAGATCCAGCCCCCTGGATCTCACAGGCAGGAAGCTGTATGAGTAATACACACTGTATTACTCATACAGCCAATGCATTCCAATACAGAAGTATTGGAATGCATTGTAAAGGGGATTAGGCCCCCAAAAGTTCAAGTCCCAAAAACATATCACATGACCTAACCCCTCAGATGAACACCGTAAAAAATAAAAAATAAAAACTGTGCTAAATAAACCATTTTTTTGTCACCTTACATCACAAAAAGTACAACAGCAAGCGATTAAAAAGGCGTTTGCCCACCAAAATAGTACCAATCTAACCATCACCTCATCCCGCAAAAAATGAGCCCCTACCTGAGACAATCGCCCCAAAAATAAAAAAAACTATGGCTCAGAATATGGAGACACTAAAATATCATTTTTTTTGGTTTTAAAAAAGCTGTTATTGTGTAAAACTTACATAAATAAAAAAAAGTATACATATTAGGTATCTCCGCGTCCGTATTGACCGGCTCTATAAAAATATCACATGACCTAACCCCTGAGATGAAACACCGTAAAAAATAAAAAATAAAAACTGTGCTAAATAAACAATTTTTTGTCACCTTACATCACAAAAAGTGTAATAGCAAGCGATCAAAAAATCACACGCACGCATGTTTACGACCACATATGGGGTGTTTCTGTAAACTACAGAATCAGGGCCATAAATATTGAGTTTGGTTTGGCTGTTAACCCTTGCTTTGTAACTGGAAAAAAATTATTAAAATGGAAAATCTGCCAAAAAAGTTACATTTTGAAATTGTATCTCTATTTTCCATTAATTCTTGTGGAACACCTAAAGGGTTAACGACATTTGTAAAGTCAGTTTTGAATACCTTGAGGGGTGTACTTTATAGAATGGGGTCATTTTTGGGTGGTTTCTATTATGTAAGCCTCGCAAAGTGACTTCAGACCTGAACTGGTCCCTAAAAATTGGGTTTTTGAAAATTTCTGAAAAATTTAAAGATTTGCTTCTTAACTTCTAAGCCTTGTAACATCCCCCAAAAATAAAATATAATTCCCAAAATGATCCAAACATGAAGTAGACATATGGGGAATGTAAAGTAATAACTATTTTTGGAGGTATTACTATGTATTATAGAAGTAGAGAAATTGAAACTTGGAAATTTTCAATTTTTTTATTTTTTTTTTGTAAATTTGGTATTTTTTATAAATAAAATTTTATTTTTTTTACTTCATTTTACCAGTGTCGTGAAGTACAATATGTGACGAAAAAACTGTCTCAGAATGGACTGGATAAGTCAAAGCGTTTTAAAGTTATCAGCACTTAAAGTGACACTGGTCAGATTTGCAAAAAATGGCCAAGTCCTTAAGGTGAAATAGGGCTGAGTCCTTAAGGGGTTTAAAGGCATTCCGTTTGCTTTCCGTCCTGATAGTAGTCTATGGGAAAGCATAACGGATCCGTCTGGGTCTTGTTATGCAAGACGGAAAAACAAAGTCCTTTGTTTTCCGTCTTGCATAATGGGACCTAGACGGATCCAGTAAGATTTCCTGTAGACTTTGTCAGAGTGGTTCTTTGTTAAGGCAGAGATTGATCAATTATTTCGGCTGAGAAATTCACAGACAGATGCAGGTAGATATGTCTGAGGAGATCTGAGTAGACCGCCCCTCAGGACTTTATTTTATACATATCTCGTTATAGGAGTTACAAGATAATTAAGATGGTTACAGTACTATGATTGGTCAATACAGGTTATATAATCTCACGTGATACATATTGGCAATAAAGAACCTTACATAACAGAGTAATACATCAAAGTGACAAGACTGAAAATCCAAAAGGTCACATTCCCACCACTGGTTTGGACGCATCTCAATGTTGGCTCATCAACATCCACAGTTCCTGGAATTTCAAGCACACTGTCACAAGGCCCACCCGACAACCATCCAACAAACAAACCTGCACAACAACCCAAAAATCTCCCTAAAATTCCCTCTTTCCTGTGGTTATTCAGAGAGGCCATACTCCCTCCCACACCCGCAGACCGCTGTCTCCACTCACTCCCAAACGACCCCAGCCTCAGCAAATGTGCTCAGTGGAATATATGATAAAGGTTACACTACTCTTATATTGCATATGCCAGTTTATAGATAATATATATATGGTTATAGATATATTGTAAGCAACATATTGCAATTACTCTCACAACTTCTATTAGGAAGGAAAGCAAACGGAATGCCTTTTAAAGGCTTCCGTTTTGCATTCCGTCATAATGCAAGTCTATAGGCAGAAGAACAGATCCGTCCTTCCTTGAAAGACTAAATGATGGGGGGCACACCTAACAATACACAGAGGAGTGCAGGCCTGGTATCAGAAAAGGCAATATGAGCTATACTAGAGAAAGAAATACCATAACTGAGCCGCACCTCCAAGGATAAAACATGATTTATTGAAACATATAGATTAAAAACATAGATTCATGGAGCAAGCCCCACTGATGGGCAAGATAAAGTGCTACCAAACATGACAAGAGTCACAATGCAATCATAATACCAAGACAGGATAACAGTAAAAATGCCTGAAACACCTGGGTGGAATACTTATCGTACAACACAGTGGTAGCACATAGGAAATCAATGAAGCCGATCAGTGAGGAGAGCAAAAGGGTCCTCCCGCGTATCGCTAGTACAAATGCTAGCTTCCTCAGAGGTCCATGTGAATCCGAATGACTGTTACAACAGTTTCATAATCAACATAATTACATCATAATCAGAAAAACCTGTGGTCAAATACATCAAAGGAGAAAAGGGGGGAGCCAGGGAGGGGGCGGCAGAGGATATGTATTACCTGGATTCTCCTCGGGGCATCGTCACGTTGTATAAGCAAATGCGCATGCGCAAGATGGCGCCCAAACCGGAAGTCAGCGCCGCGATGTGTTCCAAAGACCAGAAATGCACCCCGGCGCCGACGTCACCTTCGGCCGCCAGCCTGCGCCATAGCATCCAGTGGAACGCAAACAGGCAAGGAACGCACAAAAGCGTAATGGGACATGAGCGGCAGGAGAAATTATTGTCAATACAGATGGTGAAGTCAAACCACATAGTGTTTATCAATAAACAAATCGACCACAAAAATCAAGTCAGATATCCTTGCATGATTTATGTATTCTGAGCTGGTTACATGATTGTACATAGAGAAAAGAAAATCAAACCACATGATATTTAGGATTTTGACATCCCTGTTTCGAAAAAGCACTGCAACTAATAACCTACTCCATTTTGCGAGTTTTTCACCCGGCACACCTGAAGAAGGGCATACCAAGGGGCCAGTTCTTACGTCTACAACGTAACTGCACTGAATTCAGCGACTTTAAGGAGGCCTCACAAGATTTATCATCAAGACTGCATGAGAGGGGCTACCCTAAAAAGGTTGTATCGCGGGCATTTGAAAGGGCCAAGGACTCTAAGCGCGAGGATTTATTTGCACCCAAGCCCAATCACGGGATAACAAGGTACGTGTGATTACTAAATTTAACAACCAGTGGTCTGACTTATATAGAATCCTGAATACGCATTGGTTTCTACTTAGGGCAGACGGCAAACTAGCCTCACATGTTGATGACAAACCAAGGATTATAGCACGGAGGGCTTCAAACCTCAAGGATACCCTTGTACGCAGCTATTTCCAACGTCCGGTTGGCACCACGGGTAGAGGTGGTACATTGAAGGGCACATATCCCTGTGGGGATTGTAATATCTGCCAATTCATGCTGAACTCTGATAACTTCGCCTATGGAGAAGACAACAGGATGGATCTCAAACATTATGTCAACTGTCGCTCTAAGAATGTAGTCTATGCCCTTCTTTGCCCCTGCAACAGGATTTATGTGGGCCAGACAATGCAGGAACTGAGGAAAAGAATACAACAGCACACTTTTAATATTCGGCTGGCAGCACGGGAAAGAAGCAAGGGGGAGAAACCCCTAACATCAGTGGCAACCCACTTCCTGGATAACCATGATGGTAGGTATGATGATCTACGGGTAGTGGGGTTAGACATTATCCGGGGTAATATCAGGGGTATCTCTAAGAGTTTGCTCCGTTCGGAATCAAGGTGGTTTTCTACCTTGTTCACAGGCCCCAGGTGGTCTTAATGAGGAACTTCACGGGTTACTATACATGTTACTTTCACGGGTTACTATACTGTTATATTTGCACAGACCTATGTATCATCAAATTAATTTTTTCACTTAGTTTTGGTTTCACTATTATTTTATTTCCTTTTTAGGTTTAAAAAGGCTTATTGACACTGGAATGTGGGAATAAAGAATTCATGGATCTTCTCTGTCTTCTTCACCTCTTTCAACAAATGTCAAGGCACATGGGTCAACACACCCTCTTCTTTTGCTTTTCCTTTATAACCGTCAAGGCACATTGAATTGCACTCAGCACTTTAATCACTTCCGGCCCCAGAAAGCTTACTCAACCCACTGGCTGCCTCTCCTGTTCCAGTGGGATACCCCTTGTAATTACTGTACTGTATTATTCGTATTTTGAACATTATATGGAACCACTTATAACATTGTCATGTGGTGTACCTTTGGCCGAATTAATTAATTGTCCACTTCATATGTATACAGTATTCAGATTTGTGTGCGTTGTTCCTTTTCCCATTTTTGCGCCTGCTTGTCGGGCCCCTTGCTCCCCGGTGCATGGTCTCTCATCCTCTGGTTCGCCTATATCTTGAGTCCTTTGGTATATATTTCTGTATTTTAAAAAAATATATTTTATATATATATTCTTATGTATTATGTATTACTTTTTAATTCTGACTCAAGGAAACAGTCATTGGGGGCATATGATACAGCTTGGGGTATACGACCACATAAATCAAGCCAACGAGGTATATTGTCACTGAGGACATCACTCACTTATGAGTTTATTCATTTTTAATCATTCATTTATTGCATTGTATTATACCCTCTTGAATATATTTGGGATTTTTCATAAATCACTGTGGTCTTCTTGGTGGTTCTATTACGGTCTAAAGAGTCAATCTACACTTTCTGTATATTTGTGGAGTCACTTTGGAGTGTGTACTGTATAAATATAATATATTGCTCTGACAGTGGGTCTATTGTGGCCCACAGTCTCAATACATGTTTGTTTTTTATGGTAATCACACTTATATGCAATTGATTTAGGCCTCTTTCACACTTGCGTTGTCCGGATCCGGCGTGTACTCCACTTGCCGGAATTACACGCCGGATCCGGAAAAACGCAAGTGTACTGAAAGCATTTGAAGACGGAGCCGTCTTCAAAATGCGTTCAGTGTTACTATGGCAGCCAGGACGCTATTAAAGTCCTGGCTGCCATAGTAGGAGCGGGGAGCGGGGGAGCGGTATACTTACAGTCCGTGCGGCTCCCGGGGCGCTCCAGAATGACGTCAGAGCGCCCCATGCGCATGAATGACGTGATCCATGTGATCACGTGATCCATGCGCTTGGGGCGCCCTGACGTCACTCTGGAGCGCCCTGGGAGCCGCACGGACGGTAAGTATGCTGCTCCCCTGCTCCCCGCTACACTTTACCATGGCAAACAGGACTTTAGCGTCCCGGCAGCCATGGTAACCATTCAGAAAAAGCTAAACATTGGATCCGGTAATGCGCCGAAACGACGTTTAGCTTAAGGATCAATGCCTTTCAATGGGCATTAATTCCGGATCCGGCCTTGCGGCAAGTCTTCAGAATTTTTGGGCGGAGCAAAAAGCGCAGCATGCTGTGGTATTTTCTCCGGCCAAAAAACGTTCCGTTCCGGAACTGAAGACATCCTGATGCATCCTGAACGGATTTCTCTCCATTCAGAATGCATTAGGATAAAACTGATCAGGATTCTTCCGGCATAGAGCCCCGACGACGGAACTCTATGCCGGAAGAAAAGAACGCAGGTGTGAAAGAGCCCTTAGAATATCTAGATTATGCTAGGACTTGATCATATATTAAATACTTTATTATTTTTTACTTATATTTTTTATCATTTACTTTTTTATTGAATAATAATATGTGGCTTGATCTTTATTCATTTTTATTCACTTGCCTCTCTAACCATGTAACTAATTTAGAATATACCAATTATGCAGGGATATTTGACTCGATTTTTACAATTGACTTGTGCATTGAGATAAATATCATGTGGTTTGATTTTCTTTTCTCTATGTACAATCATGTAACCAGCTCAGAATACACAAATCATGCAAGGATATCTGACTTGATTTTTGTGGTCGATTTGTTTATTGATAAACACTATGTGGTTTGACTTCACCATCTGTATTGACAATATTTGCTCCTGCCGCTCATGTCCCATTACGCTTTTGTGCGTTCCTTGCCTGTTTGCGTTCCACTGGATGCTATGGCGCAGGCTGGCGGCCGAAGGTGACGTCGGCGCCGGGGTGCGTTTCCGGTCTTTGGAAAGCATCGCGGCGCTGACTTCCGGTTTGGGCGCCATCTTGTGCATACGCATTTGCTTATACAACACGCCAGCCTGTACCGGCGCCCGCACTCGCGCGTGACCATGCACCGGGGAGGATCCAGGTAATACATATCCTCTGCCGCCCCCTCCCTGGCTCCCCCCTTTTCTCCTTTGATGGATTTGACCACAGGTTTTTCTGATTATGATGTAAATATGTTGATTATAAAACTGTTGTAACAGTCATTCGGATTCACATGGACCTCTGAGGAAGCTAGCATTTGTACTAGCGATATGAGTGAGGACCCTTTTGCTCTCCTCACTGATCGACTTCATTGATTTCCTATGTGCTACCACTGTGTTGTACGATAAGTATTCCACCCAGGTGTTTCAGGCATTTTTACTGTTATCCTGTCTTGGTATTATGATTGCATGGTGACTCTTGTCATGTTTGGTAGCACTTTATCTTGCCCATCAGTGGGGCTTGCTCCATGAATCTATGTTTTTAATCTATATGTTTCAATAAATCATGTTTTATCCTTGGAGGTGCGGCTCAGTTATGGTATTTCTTTCTCTAGTATAGCTCAGATCCGTCCTTCCTTCTTATGGACTCCGTTATTTTCCGTTGTAACCATGTTATTTCGTTTTTACTTTCGTCTTATGGAATCTGTTATTTTCTGTTAAAACCATGTTATAACGGAAAGCTATAACAGAATCTCTAACGCTAGTGTGAACCCACCCTTACTCAGAGATGTGGAGACACCTAAAGGGAGATCTCAGGATAGAAATAGAGTGGTATTTTCAACCCCATATAGTCCACAATATAACAAAATTTGTCAAATTATGAAAAAAACACCTGTCAGTCCTTCAACTTGACTCAGGTTTTGCTGAAGTAGTTGATATGGGAATTCAATGTGTAGTGAGACGAGCAAAGACACTGGGTAATATTCTATCCCCCAGTTTATTCAGAGATAACAGCACTAGTAAGGCCCCTTTCACACGAGCGAGTTTTCTGTGTGGGTACGATGCGTGACGTGAACGCATAGAACCCGCACTGAATCCTGACCCATTCATTTCAATGGGTCTGTGTACATGAGCGTTTTTTTTTTCACGCATCAGTTCTGCGTTGCGTGAAAAACGCAGCATGTTCTATATTCTGAGTTTTTTACGCAGCCCAGGCTCCATAGAGGTGAATAGGGCTTCAGTGAAAAACGCATTGCATCCGCAAGTAAGTGCGGATGCAATACGTTTTTCACCGATGGTTGCTGAGAGATGTTGTAAAACTTCAGTTTTTGATCACGCGCATGAAAAACGCATCAAAACGCATTGCACCCACGCGGAAAAAGCTGAACAACTCAACGCAATCGCAGACAAAACTGACTAAACTTGCTTGCAAAATGGTGCGAGTTTCATTGAACGCTCCCTGAACGCATCCGGAGCCAATCCGTATAGTTCGTGTGAAAGAGGCCTTAGAGTAAAACTTGGTTACATAACGGTACATATAAATGTGGCCACAATGTCTGCACCTGCTGCTCAGCTATTCACATATCAAAATACTTTACTTCTTGTACAGACAATTAAACATACAAACCGGATTCCAAAAAAGTTGGGACACTAAACAAATCGTGAAAAAAAACTGAATGCAATGATGTGGAGGTGCCAACTTCTAATATTTTATTCAGAATAGAACATAAATAAATAAGGGAAAAATATGTTGAATCAGAATTTCATGGTGTCAACAAATCCCAAAAAAGTTGGGACAAGGCCATTTTCACCACTGTGTGGCATCTCCCCTTCTTCTTACAACACTCAACAGACGTCTGGGGACCGAGGAGACCAGTTTCTCAAGTTTAGAAATAGGAATGCTCTCCCATTCTTGTCTAATACAGGCCTCTAACTGTTCAATCGTCTTGGGCCTTCTTTGTTGCACCTTCCTCTTTATGATGCGCCAAATGTTCTCTATAGGTGAAAGATCTGGACTGCAGACTGGCCATTTCAGTACCCAGATCCTTCTCCTACGCAGCCATGATGTTGTGATTGATGCAGAATGTGGTCTGGCATTATCTTGTTGAAAAATGCAGGGTCTTCCCTGAAAGAGATGACGTCTGGATGGGAGCATATGTTGTTCTAGAACCTGAATATATTTTTCTGCATTGATAGTGCCTTTCCAGACATGCAAGCTGCCCATGCCACACGCACTCATGCAACCCCATACCATCAGAGATGCAGGCTTCTGAACTGAGCGTTGATAACAACTTGGGTTGTCCTTGTCCTCTTTGGTCCGGATGACATGACGTCCCAGATTTCCAAAAAGAACTTCTAATCGTGACTCGTCTGACCACAGAACAGTCTTCCATTTTGCCACACTCCATTTTAAATGATCCCTGGCCCAGTGAAAATGCCTGAGCTTGTGGATCTTGCTTAGAAATGGCTTCTTCTTTGCACTGTAGAGTTTCAGCTGGCAACGGCGGATGGCACGGTGGATTGTGTTCACTGACAATGGTTTCTGGAAGTATTCCTGAGCCCATTCTGTGATTTCCTTTACAGTAGCATTCCTGTTTGTGATGCAGTGTCGTTTAAGGGCCCGGAGATCACGGGCATCCAGTATGGTTTTACGGCCTTGACCCTTACGCACAGAGATTGTTCCAGATTCTCTGAATCTTCGGATGATGTTATGCACAGTTGATGATGATAGATGCAAAGTCTTTGCAATTTTTCGCTGGGTAACACCTTTCTGATATTGCTCCACTATCTTTCTGCGCAACATTGTGGGAATTGGTGATCCTCTACCCATCTTGGCTTCTGAGAGACACTGCCACTCTGAGAAGCTCTTTTATACCCAATCATTTTGCCAATTGACCTAATTAGTGTTAATTGGTCTTCCAGCTCTTCCTTATGCTCAAATTTACTTTTTCCAGCCTCTTATTGCTACTTGTCCCAACTTTTTGGGGATTTGTTGACACCATGAAAATTGGAATCAACGTATTTTTCCTTTAAAATGATACATTTACTCGGATTAAACGTTTGATCTGTCATCTACGTTCTATTACAAATAAAATATTGACATTTGCCATCTCCACATCATTGCATTCAGTTTTTATTCACAATTTGTTTAGTGTCCCAACTTTTTTGGAATCCGGTTTGTACATGAATAAACAATATATCAATTGTAACACACATGGTGTAGTCTATTTTGCCGACTTCAATATGTAGGGTGTACAGCCGGCCCTTTAAAAATTAGGATTAGAGGGCATTTGTCAGATGCAATTAAGGGCACACAAAAGTTTTTTGCGTTCCGTATACGGGCCGTTTATTGCGTTCCGTATGCGGTCCATATACAGAACCATTTATTTCTATAATTCCGCAATAAAAATGGAATGTACTCCGTGAGCATTTCGTTTCCGTATGTCCGCATTTCCGTTCCGCTACATTTTGAGTCTTGTCCTATTATTGTCCGCAAATCACATTCCGTGGCTCCATTCAAGTCAATGGGTCCGCAAAAAAAATGAAACACATACGGAAATGCATCCGTATGTCTTCCGTATCCGTTCCGTTTTTGCGGAACCATCTATTGAAAATTTTATGCCCAACCCACTTTTTTCTATGTAATTACTGTATACTGTAAATGGCATATGGAAAAACTGAACGGAAAAACGGAACAGAAACGAAAACACAACGGAAACAAAAAATGGAACAACGGATCCGTGAAAAACGGTCCGCAAAACACTGAAAAAGCCATACGGTCGTGTGAACAAGCCCTAAAGAAGATAACAGAAACAAAAATACATTACGCCATATTTCAGCAGTTTCCCATCGTGTCTTACACCATCATGGAGGGGATGTGAGTCATATTATGGTACAGGGCATTGAAAAAGTAAAATTACCTGAGGAAACTTTTTAATCGTGAGGCTTTTTGGATGTTCAAGCTTAAATCATGTATCCCCTATGGATTAAACAAAAAACAGGATTTCATTTTACATTACTAAATCATTTCTATTTGGAGATTGTTACGTATATATTTGTGACAGTGTACAATGATTTAAAATTTTATGTTTTGTATATTTTTGTGTTTATTATGTTTTGTTGCTTTAGGGTCCTGTTCACACACAGTCCGATTTCATATGGTGGTTAAGGAGTTCATTTGGGAGTGGTCTGTATTCTCTAATGTCAAGCACACCTATTGGGTGTGTTCCCTCCCATCTTTTCCACTATATAACCAGACTGGTGTAGTCATCTAGTGACTATGATTTAGGCCTCATGCACACGACAGGTTTTTTTAGCGGTCCGCAAAAATGGGGTCCGTAGCTCCGTGATCCGTGTCCGTTTTTTCTTCCGTGGGTCTTCCTTGATTTTTGGAGGATCCACGGACATGAAGGAAAAAGTCGTTTTGGTGTCCGCCTGGCCGTGCGGAGCCAAACTGATCCGTTTGACGTTGACACAGTATGGTGCAATAGCAAACGGATCCGTCCGCCATTGACTTTCAATGTAAAGTCAGGAGTCCCTATTATACCATCGGATCGGAGTTTTCTCCAATCCGATTGTATATTTTAACTTGAAGCGTCCCCATCACCATGGGAACACCTCTATGTTAAAATATACCATCGGATTTGAGTTATATCGTGAAAACTCATATCCGACAGTATATTCTAACACAGAGGCGTTCCCATAGTGATGGGGACGCTTTAAGTTAGAATATACTAAGAACTTTGCACATGACTGCCCCCTGCTGCCTGGCAGCACCCGATCTCTTACAGGGGCTGTGATCCGCACAATTAACCCCTCAGGTGCTGTACTTAATTGTGCGTATCATAGCCCCTGTATTACCTCCCTCCCCTGTATTACATTCATTGGTGGCCAGTGCGGCCCCCCCTCTCCTAATTAAAATCCCCCCTTCCTGGTTAGTTTAATAGCGGTCTGCAACCAGCGCAGGATAAATGTCTGCATTTATCCTGCATTTAAATGTATATATATTGTTTGATACCTCCATTTGCAATATAACACGAAAAAGGCTAACATGAGCAAAAGCTGTTCCCTTAGACAAAATACAGTCAAAAACAAATATTGACTCAACATCATATCTTCTTAAATATCTCTGTGTCTCACAATCTACACACCGTGCACATCTGACCTGAAAGGTCTGTGCGGCGCATTGCTTATAGCACAGACCTTTCACTTACCAGTAGGAGGAGTGCCCGGCCGGTCACAGACATCGCAGGTAAGTATAATGCTTCTAAAATTGCTAAGTAACCATGGCAGCCAGGACTGCAGTTGCATCCTAGTTGCCATGGTTACCGATCGGAGTCCCAGCAATTAAACTGGGACTCCGATCGGAACTCTCCGCTGCCACCAATGATGGGCATCTACACCTGGTGCCGGCCCAGACTTAAAGGCCATACAGAAGTCAGTGCATGCTTGCTGAGATATATGTACATATACAATGAGAAATAGCAACAGCATAAGCTTATAAACAGGTAAAATATACATTTATTTATTTTTGTGAAGATTTGAAATGTCCAGGTCAGACGTGCGCGATGTGTAGATAGTGAGACACTGAGATATTTAAGAAGATATGATGTTGAGTCAATATTTGTTTTTGACTGTATTTTGTCTAAGGGAACAGCTTTTGCTCATGTTAGGTTTTTTCATGTTATATTGCAAATGGAGGTATCAAACAATATATATACATTTATATGCAGGATAAATGCAGACATTTATCCTGCGCTGGTTGCAGACCGCTATTAAACTAACCAAGGGGGGGGGATTTTAATTAGGAGGGGGGGGGAGAGGGGAGGCCGCACTGGCCACCAATGAATGTAATACAGGGGAGGGAGGGGTTAATTGTGCGGATCACAGACCCCTGTAAGAGATCGGGTGCTGCCAGGCAGCAGGGGGCAGTCATGTACACAGTTCGTAGTATATTCTAACTTGAAGCGTCCCCATCACTATGGGAATGCCTCTGTGTTAGAATATACTGTCGGATCTGAGTTTTCACGAAGTGAAAACTCAGCTCTGAAAAAGCTTTTATGCAGACGGATCTGCGGATCCGTCTGTGTGAAAATAGCCTACGGCCACTGACGCGGATGTCAATCTTGTGTGCATCCGTGTTTTTTCCCGGACCCATTGACTTGAATGGGCCCCTGAACCATTGTCCGTCCAAAAAATAGGACAGGTCATATTTTTTGGACGGACAGGAAACACGGATCACGGCCGCGGATGAACAACGGTGCGTCATCCGTGTTTTCAACGGACCCATTGAAAGTCAATGGGTCCGCAGAAAATCACGGAAAACGGAACAACGGACACGGATGCACACAACGGTCGTGTGTATGAGGCCTAAGGGTGCTAAGGGCACGCACCCGAAACGCATCAGAGAGATGTAAGGACTGGTTTGTACTTACCATTTTGTAACTGCTTTTTAATGGAGAAGAAATAAAACTGAATGGATTTTACCAACACCGGTGGTTGGAAATCGTTTACATTTGCCCTATAATACAGGGTGCATTACAGAGGGTCATTATAACATGGGGCACTGCAGCGGGTCTTTATAAATACTGGGGCTACTGAAGGGGTCTTTATAAATACTTGCACCACTATAGGAGGCATTGTAACTACTATAGACACTATAGTGGACTTTATTACTACTATGGGCTCTTATAGGGTTACCTTACAGAGGGGCCTTGTTACAGCTTGGGGCACTATAGGAGGCCTTATTTCTACTAGGGGCCCTATGGTGGCATTATTAGTATTGGGGGTGCTGTGGTGGCATTATTATGGAGCACAATATGGAGGGCTTTACTTCTAATAGGGTTGCTATTGGGAGTACTGCAGGGAACACTATTACCACAGATTGAGAGGACAGATTGGGAGCATATTATTATGGGGGACTATCTGTATGGCACTAGCACAGTATTGAGGGTAGAAGCAGGATGACAGTGTTGAGACACCAGGAGGGAGAGGAGGATACTAAAGTGAGGAATCTAAACATTTTTTTCTGTGATAACCTCTGCAGAGACAAGAAGTGGCTTAAAGAAGATATCATGGCTTTCCTATCTCCGAATGGAGATGTTGAGGAAAGAGGAATGGAGATGTTGAGGAAAGAGTCTACATCAGAGGAGACGTCATTGGATGTAAGAGGTATGTGGTTCTGTATTCTCCTTTATATTGCGTAGGGAAATATGTAATGTCCATCCAAATATTTCTTTCACAGTGGGGGGGGGGGGGGATTGAGAATTTTGCCCACACTGTTGAAGCCCAGCCCCAGACTTCAGGTCAAACCGTGGATGTTCTTGCAGTTTGGGAGAACCTAGAATTCAGATTTTATGTTTTTTGTTTAAATATACTGTAGATATTGACAATTGACAATATATTTATTGAAAATTTAAAATAACATCACTAAAAATTCTTTAAAAATATGTTAAACATAAAAACGGGATTTAAACAATAGGTCATTTTCTTATGACAGTTTTCCTTTAAAATATCCAGCATTATCTTTTTCAGCAATATGTGCTACAGTTGCCAGCTTTATTCTGCAAGCACGAGAGTCTTGGGCGCCCATGACCTTGTTGTTGATTCACCAGTTGGCCTTTCTTAAAACAATTTTGGTAGGTATTAACCACTGCATACCTGGAAGTGCCATTTTAGAGATACTCTGACCTGGTCATCCAGTCATCACAATTTGTCTCTATTTTTATTTTATTTTTTATAAATTTTGGATCTGGGGTCTGTATTAGGTTGGAGGGGTCTGGTCTAAAGTATAACTTAAATTTGTGGTCTGGATTATGGTCCAAATTAACTTTAGAATTTGATCTTGGGCTTGAATTAATTTGGGGGTCCCATCTGGGTTATACATTTATTTACAGGTCTATTTTGTGATCTGAATTAGTTTTGGGGGCTAGAAAAAAAATGTCCTATTATTGTCCGCATTACGGACAAGGATATAACTGTTCTATTAGGTTCCGTTCCACAAAATACGGAATGCACACGGACGTCATCCGTATTTTTTGCGGATCCATTTTTTGCGGACAATACATACAGTCTTGTGCATTAGCCCTAAGGGTGCATTCACACGACCGCAAAAAAATACAGGCGACATCCGTGTAGGCTCAGTGGAGCGGTCATACAGATGCAGCATTTTTTGCGGTCCCATTGAAGTTAATGAGTCCTTATCCCCTCCACAAAAAATGTGAATCGGATGCAGACCGAAAATATGGTTGTATGAATGGTACCTTAGGTTGACGGGCCTGGTTTAAGGTCTGCTTTTATTTTAGGGTTTGGTGTAAGGTATGAGTTATATATGGGGTCTTTTCTGGGTCTGTAATATAGGTCTGGTCTACAATCTGAATTCATGTTGGGGTCTGTTTTAGGCACTGAATTCATTTTGGGGTCTAATCTGGGGTGAGGTCTGAATTAATTTGGGGTCTATTATGAATTTATTTAGGGATGTGGTCTGCGGTCTTTTTTATTTAGCAAGTGTCTGGTGTGAGGTATGAATATATTTTGGAGACTGGGCTAGATTAAGTTGTTTTTTTTTTTGGGTCTTCTGGTATATGTCAGGTAGGTTTTCATTTTAATACCTTTCTTAATTATTGACATTTCTTTTTACTGGATTGAAAAATGTGGGCTGCAATCCTTTTTAAACCAGCAGGACAGCAACAAAAGTGTTAATGCATACTTTTTAGAATTAAAGTCAATGGCAAATGAATGTATGCAAACATAAGGGAATACATGTGGTTATGTTTGCATAGCATACATTTGGATCTGTCTGTTAAAATGACCAAAAAATGTTCACTTACTCTTAAAAAATAAAAGAAATCCATTGTTTGGCTGTAAACTTTATAGTTATTTTAAAAGATCCGTTAAAAACAAATAAAAAGTTATCTAAGGCCTCATGCACACAAACATATTTTCTTTCCGTGTCTATTCCTGTATGTAGAACCATTCACTTCAATGGGTCCTCAAAAAAACTGAATTTACTTTGTGTGCATTCCATTTCCATATGTCCATATGTCCATTCCAGAAAAAAAATAGAACATGTCCTATTATTTTCCGCATTACGGACAAGGATAGTACTGTTCTATTAGGGGCCAGCTGTTCCGTTCCGCAAAATACAGTATGCACGCGAATGTCATCCGTATTTTTTGTGGATCCGTTTGTTTGCGGACTGCAAAATTCATACGGTCGTGTACATGAGCCCTTAAGGTCCCTTTACACAGGACAATATTACAGCAGATTGTCGGGAAGGAAGCGTTCCTTCCCAACAATCTGCTGCTCGCTAGCGGAGTAGACCGGTGCAATTACATGCAGCGATCTCCTCCAGAGTATGGGGAGGAGCGATCACTAATGTCATCGCTCTTCCCCATACTGACTCGTTGTTAGCCAGCAGCAGATTGTGTATGCCACCGGGAAACAAGGATTTTTGTGTGGGCACAAACGATCCAATTACATGATGAATGAGCGTTTTGCTTGTTCATCGGGTAATCGGTGGTGCATTTACCCTGCCAGATCATTGCTAAAAAGCGTTACTACAAACACTTGTTAGCTATGATCTATGCGATTCTCTGCCCGTGTAAAAGGCCCTTTACAGTTACATGCCTTTGGTAGTATAACTTTTTTTTATTATTATACTGATCCCTTTCTCCAGTGCTGTTTTCTGTACCGCTGGTCAAGTCCTCCTGTCACTGCATTGTATGTAGCACGTCACCAGTGCAGCCACTGTCTTCAGCGTGAGATTTATATGTATCTCAGACAAACCTTTTAACCCTTTCATGACTGGGGCTGTTTTGGGTCTTCATGACCAGACCAAAATGTTACCTTTTTTTTTTGTAAATTCTTTATTTTTGGGAGAATTTTCATAGATAAAAGAACAATGATACATACACTCTTGATCTAATGCAAAATTGATACAAAATAATATTTCCGGCATCTGATATTAAGGCACACATTGTGACTGCAAGTAGTTTGTATAAGGATAGCCTATTCTTATGGGCATGATAATAAAGGCCAATATAGACACAACCAGTATAATTATTGCAAATCAGCGATGTAATTGCCTCTCTTGTAATATTGATGTATAGACAGTCTAAGGGTACCTATAAATAAGATCTCATTTTTATAGTGGATGCCCTTATAGAGGCCTCCAAGAGAATCATGTTTGAAAACCAAAAGAAAATAAGGTAGTACAAATTGAAAAAAAAAAACAGAACAAGAACCAGGGTCATCAAATAGCATCTAAGGCCTTTCCTTTAGAGGGCTATAATAATATCTGTTGTTCTCTGGAAGGGCGAACAGTTCCGGAAGTTACGGGTTAATATTGTTTGACAAGTATGAGCGACCATATAGTGAGTCACAAAGGTAGAAATGATTTACACCCTGGGCGCTGACATATGTATATAGGCAGAAGTAAATATATAATAGTCATAAATAAGGGATATAATGAATCTGAGTCATCTGTAGTTTTGGGTACAATCTTAGGTCTGTATTTCTATTTTATAAAAGTCTAACCAAGGTTGCCACGTTGCTAAAAAAAAAAAAAAGCTCTTCTGCATCCTCTATCCCATCCCACCATTTCTTCCATGAGACAAATTTGGTGAACTCTGTCCATCCACTCACTTAGGGTAGGGGGTTCTAAATCCCTCCATTTGGTGGGTATGATATATTTTGCAGCTGCAATCAAATGTGTAATTAGGCAGTTAGCTTTGGGTTTAAAATCTCTCTGTGGTTTCCACAACAGAACAAGTTCCGGTGTGAGGGTTAAGGGCCTCTTGCAAATTTTATTGATAGTGTCTTCGACACTCTTCCAGAACACCTTGATTTTATTACATAGCCACCAAATGTGAGACATAGTTCCTGACTCATTCATACACCTCCAGCACTCATCAGTGGGCGCGAGTTTAATGCTATGAAGGAAGCTAGGAGTTCTGTACCATCTTGAGATAATCTTGTATGACTTTTCTTGTAGGCGGACACACCTAGAAAAACCATGTGAATGTCTAAGTATAAAGTTGATATCCTCATCTGACAAGGATATCTGAAGTTCCTTCTCCCACATCCGAAGAAAATATGGTCTAGTAGAAGAGAGGCCAAAAGTTAATTGAGAGTATAAATGAGATAACATCTTGGGCGGGGGAGAGGGAAGTAAAGTATAATTTTCTACCCATGTTGGAGAAGATTTGCAAAAAGTTTCTTTAATTTTCTACATGTGAGACTGATATCCAGATCGACAAGATCCGACCTTATGTGTTTAGGAATATGCATTAAAGCATTCTGAAGAAATTCAGATATGTCTGTGGCTTTCCCTAGTTCAGAGATTTTAATATTAGAGAGACAAAGCCAAGATTTATGGAATCCACCTATCTTTGGATTAAGGAAAAAGCACTGATAAAGGGGCTAAAGGGATACTAATTTAGCTGAGAGGTTTAAGTCACTAGTTCCTCCACAATATTGTAGCATGCATCGGGTGAAGTCACTAAGCGGATTTCTTTTGCTAAGTGAAGGGTCTTTAACCCATAAAAGATGTATGTTTTCTTCTCCCATTAAGGCCTTCTCTAAGTCAGCGTACAGAGAGTTATTGTTAGATCTAGCTAGATCTATCCACCTTTCTAGTTGGATGGCATGCAAGTAGGTTTTGATGTCTGGCAATGATAGTCCTCCTTTTGTATTTTTCCTTATAATAAGGGAATAAGCCAAACATGGTATTTTGTTCTGCCAGAGGTAAGTGGTAAAGAGACTTCGGAAATCTGATAAGTATTTATTAGAAAGTGGGACAGGGAGGCATCTTAGTGTGTACAGTATTTGAGGTAATACATATGTGGTGAGCAGATTTTTCCTGCCAATACAGGAAAGGAAAGGGAGTTTAATTGAATTCAGAAAGGACTTTACTTTGGAGAAAAGTGGTATATAGTTAAGCCTAAAAATTTTTGGGGGATTTGCTGGTAACATAATACCTAAGTGTTTCATAGCTTCCGTTGGCCACTGGAATGAAGTGGAAGACTTAATCTCCGCCATGTGTTGTGTGTTGGCTGAGATATTTAATATCTCTGATTTGTCATAATTGACTTTAAAATTTGAGATTTCTCCATAGTCTGTCAAAATCTTCAAAATTTCCGGGATAGCCTCTTTGGGATTGGTTATAAATAATAACAAATCATCGGCAAAAGCTGCCAGAGAGTGAGTTCTCCCCTTGACTTGTAAACCTCTAATCACCTCAGAAGATCTGATTTTGCTTAGAAGCAGTTCCAGAGTTAAGATGAATAAGGTCAGGGACAGAGGGCAGCCCTGTCTCGTCCCATTCAATATATTAAACGGTGGAGACAGTGTGCCATTAGCTAAAACTCTGGCTGATGGGTTACGGTATAATGAGAAAACTGCAGTTATAAGCATTGGTGGGAAGCCAAAGTGTTGCAAAGTACTCTCCATAAAAGCCCAGTTGACCCGGTCAAAGACTTTTTCTGCGTCCGTTCCCAAAAGTGTTAAGGGGGTGTTATGGTTTTTGGCGTAGTAAATAGCATGTAGGGCTCTACTTACATTATGCTTACCCTCCCTGCCTTTGACAAAGCCAACCTGCTCTTCATTTATTAATTTAGGGAGGAGTCTTGCGACACGATGGCTTAACAGCTTAGCCCAAAGCTTAACATCTACGTTAAGTAGCGACATTGGTCTATAGCTATTAGCTACTACATTTGGTGGGATCTTACCCTTCTTTGGGGATAATTGAAATATGGGCAATAAGTGATTGTGGGGGGAGTGAACCTCCTTTTTAGTAGGAAGTTACACATATTTGTAAATTGCGGGATGAGAGATTTCTGGAATTTCCTGTAATATATGACCGGGAGTCCGTCTGGGCCTGGGCATTTTCCGTGGGGGACACTTGCGAGTACCTCTGTTACCTCATTTGCAGTTATCGGTGAAAGCAATGCATTCTTATCAATTTCAGTTAGTTTTGGGACATGAACCGACTTAAGAAATGAATCTATTTTTTCGGCCAATTGGGAAGGGTCATTTTGTTTTAAATTGTATAGCTTTGAGTAGAAGTTAGCAAATTCTTTAGCTATGGATGGGGTATTAGAAATGTTAAGCCCCTTATCAGTTTTTATGTTAGGTATGAAAGCCTTTTCTCTTTGTCCTTTTATCATTTGTGTGAGGAGTTTTGAACCTCTATTACCATGTAGGTAGTGTTTAAATTTGGCTACTCTAAGGGCTTTGGCGGATTTGATGTTTAGGAGATCTCTCAACTGACTTCTAAGTTTAGTGATATCCGTTTAATTGGTATCTGTAGGGGAGAGTTTGTTAATATTAAATATTAAATAATATTTTCAATAGATGAGATTTGGGCAATTATAGAGTCTATTTTTGCAGTTCTTTGTTTAAGCACCCAAGCTCCTAGAGCTATGAGTTCTCCTCTAATGTAGGCTTTGTGAGATTCCTAAACAATAGCCTCATTTACAGATGGAGAGACATTAATCTCAAAGAAAGTTTTTAGTTTACTCTCTAGCTTAAGCCTATCTTGTTTGTTCTCCAATAGAGTCTCGTTTAGTCTCCAGGAGCATTCTTTAGGAGGAATAAGCTTCAGTTGTATCTCTAAGGAGACCGGGGCATGATCTGAGACCAAGATTTCGCTAATAGTTGCTTGCTTAATCCTCTCAATAATATGATTAGAGACAAACAAGTAGTCTAAACGTTGGTAGGTTCTATGTACCGCTGAGTGAAAGGTAAAATCTCTCAAACTAGGGTGAACTAGTCTCCAAACATCAGTGTCACGACCATGGTCATGGTCGTGACTCTTTAACCGCATGCTGTTGCCTGCGGTCTCGTGTGGTTGTTTCAACCACAGGTGAGGGCCGCTTGTATGTTGCCTCACTTGTGGTTGCCGTGGGCAACATGTTCTTATTATGTACTTGGCAGCATAGCAGCCTGAGCTGTTGTTTGGCAGCTTGCTGCAATCTGCATGCGGTTGCACCTGGCAACCTGTCTTTGTAGGTGTGCCTTTTTATAGGTTTGGTGTGCACGAGGTTTGTGTGTGTGTGCACTGACATTTTCCCTTCACTTGTGGCTGCCCGAGGCAACGTGTTATTGCGTACATGTGGTGGCAGTGTCTCTGCCTTCTGGCTGACTCCCAGGACACGGTTGCCACGCATGTCGTTGCCTGCGGTAACAGCTGCAGTGTAATTGTGTGCGTATTTCCCTTTAAGTTGCGGTCTTCCCTTCCCTGGTGTGAGAAGGGTTATTTCCCTTCCTAGACTGTGAGCACTGGGTGTGTCTGTGTGGGTGTGGCTACTTGGGCCTATATAGCCTCTGCTGAGAGCAGTAGTCAGAGGGGTACTTCAGCCATGGTCTGCTGGAGTCATCCTCCTACCTAATACCATCTGCCAGTGAGGGCCACCCTTGTGGTCATAGCAAATGTTTATATGTGATGTTAAGTTGATGTGGCTTTCCTTTTGTTATTTAATGCAGCTATGGATCTGGGTTCCTGTCTGTATGTGTGTTGGCTGTGTCATTTTAAGTATTGTGTGGACGTCAGTGTGTCAGCACAGGGATCCAGTCAGCAAGGTTGTGGCAGGTAGGTGGAACTAGTGCAGTTCACCTGCCATATCCATAGGTCTGTTTTTGTATCCTGTTTCCTTGCAGCTTGGCCAGTGAGACTCCTGTTCCTCCGTGTCCAGGAGGAACGGGCTGTCTACCCACTTCCTAGCTCAGGGATCGGCGGAGGGTCAGTAGGGATCCGAGATTCCTGAGCATGAGCCCTCCTACCTTCAAGGTCAGCTCAAGCAGCTAGGAGTCAGGGTCAGATTAGGGAAGCTCTAGGAGGTGACCTGCTCCCTATTTCTGTCATCCTGGCCGAGCAGCCACTAACATCTTCTGGCATCGCACGGCTGAGGGTTTTCCCCATCCTCAGCCGTGACAATCAGAGATTTGATGGGAAGCCAACGCTCTTTTAAGTTTTAAGAGATAGCTGAAGTAGAATCTAAGGAATGGTCCAGAACCAGGTTTAAGTCTCCTGGTTCTGGACCATTCCTAATATTAATAATCCTTCTCTGAAGTCTTGTAAGGACTGTAATAGCTTGGTAAGCCAAGATATTTGTTTGGTGTTAGGGGTGTATATGTTAACAAGTGTGACTTTACTTCCATGCAATGTTCCCTTTAGAAATATATAGAAGTAACTGAGCCCCACAGCAAATATTTGTAAGGGCCCCTCCAGCGCGCTTCACACCTCCCTCCTCCTGTGTAAACCCCACTCCTTTGGCACAGTGTAGCGGTATACTGTATATTGTGTGGCACAGTGGATGCTATATGTGTATAACATAAACATATTTCATATGAAAACTTACAATTACTTGACCCTTGGGGATCTCGGACACCACTTCAACACTTGGCCGGGGGCTCGGCGGAGCTGATGTTGTGCTTTATCCTAATGAGAAAGATTTCATAATAAGGATTTGGAGAAGGGGCAGAGGGATAGCAGAGCAGGGAGAGGCTGGTGCTGCTACTAGGGGGTCATACCATGGGGGAGTAATAAAGCCCACTATAATGCCCCCCCCAGTAGTAATAATTCTCCTTATAATGTGACAGTGCAAAAATACCCCCTTGTAATGCCCCCAGTTGAGCTAATGTCCCCATAGTGCCCCCATAATGTCCCAGTATAAAATACCCCTATATAGTGCCCCCAGTAAATTCCCCCATAGTGCTCCTCTCCCCCCTTCCTGCTAGTGCCCCCCATAATGTACCAGTATAAAATGCCCCATATATAGTGCCCCAGTAGATGCCCCTCAGTGTCCGGCCTCTGATAGGCTGCCAGCCTAGTGTCCCCCATAATGCCCCCCAATAATGTGCCAGTAAGTGTCCCCATAGATGCCCCCCCATCATGTGCCAGTATCAAGTGCCTCTCTCCTCCCCACCCCCCATGTGCCAGTATCATAGTGCAAAACCCCCCATGTGCCAGTATCAAGTGCCTCTCTCCTTCCCACCCCCATGTGCCAGTATCATAGTGCCAAACCCCCCCATGTGCCAGTATCAAGTGCCCCCCCCCCCCCCATTTCCCAGTATCATAGTGCCATCTCCCCCCCCCCAAAAAAACTGCCAGTATCAAGTGCCTCTCTCCCCCCATGTGCCAGTATCATAGTGCCAAACCCACCCATGTGCCAGTATCAAGTGCCAACCGCTCCCCCCACATGCCAGTATCAAGTGCCTCTCTCCTCCCCCCCATGTCCCAGTATCATAGTGCCATCTCCCCCCCCACAAAAAAAGTGCCAGTATCAAGTGCCTCTCTCCCCCCCCCCCCCCCATGTGCCAGTATCAGGTGCCAACCCCCTCTCCCCCCCATGTGCCAGTATCAGGTGCCTCTCTCCCCCACCAGGTGCCAGTATCAGGTGTCAACCTCCCTCCCCCTCCAGGTGCCAGTATCAGGTGCCCCCCCCCCCCATGTGCCAGTATCAGGTGCCAACCCCCCCTCCCCCCAGGTGTCAGTATCAAGTGCCTCTCTCCTCCCCCCCATGTCCCAGTATCATAGAGCCATCTCCCCGCCCCCACAAAAAAAGTACCAGTATCAAGTGCCTCTCTCCCTAAACCCCCCCTGTGGCGGAACCCGCCTCGCCATTGGGCATTGGAGAGGCCTGGCTACCCGCCTCCTACCTGCTGACTATGGCCCCTGGTAAATTTGTACGTTTAAATGCAATATTTGGGCATAGTTATATAAGTTCATATAAGTTCATGTATTTTTCTGTCTTTGGAATTGTGTTTTGTGTTGTGTGGGGGTACCCAGATGGCTGGTTTTGTTGTGTTCGTGTGTTCTGAGTGCCATTCACCTAATAATATGCACTCAGACTTGAGCTATCTGGGGATATGTTAAATGTCTGTGTTTACTGTAAGGGTTGTGACATTATATGTTTAAATGGTGATTTCTGTCCTGTTGTCTCCACATGTGTATTGGCGATTTCCCTTTGTCCTGAGAGATAATTGAATTGCTCCTCGCGTGTCTCCAGGGCAGAGAGGAGGAAACCATGATGCATTGTGGGGATGTGTTGTGTCTGTGTATCCTGAGTGCTACGTATCTGTCCTGTGTCACAGTCTTCCTTCTGGTCCCCTAGGGGCATGTACACCAGATGGGGACCTGCATAAATACGGGCGGGTAGCCCTCAATAAAGGTTCCTGTTTTAACCCTCAAAGTGAAGTGTCGTCTCATTCTTGGGGAGGATTTATTGTATGCTGTTCCAGTTTGACTGCTAGGAGTGTAAACCTATTCGTATGGTTTCCTATTCAACTGTCTACAGCATTCATATGCTTGAGAGGATTTATATGCTTCTTCGGTTCGGTGATTGTGGTGTCTGCCAGAGTGCTTGGAAACCTCAGGAAACGCTAGGAGCATCCATCAACGGAGGTACTCATTCGGGGTGCCAGGTGATCCGTTACATTGGTGGCAAGCAGTGGGATGGCGTCCTGGTGTGAGAGGAACAACACCCTGGAGACACAGGAATTATTATGGAGCGGCATAGAACCAGCGAGTCCCTGGACAACGCTCGAGGTAGAAAATGAATTTAACCGGAGGTTACAGAACCTCTGGGCACCACTGGTCAAGCCAATAGTAGAGGCAACCAGGTTGGACTGCAGAGAGAGCGCCCGACAAGAGATGTGGGAAGAAACCCTAGAAGGTGTCCAGCATTGGCGAGGTGAGCGTCTTCCCAGCAAGGAGCAGCGATTACAAGCCAGAGTGGCCCTACGGATACCTATGCTGGGAGAACAGGCCCAGGAGGAATTGGTGATGCAACTTAATTCACTGGCATGGAGGGAACTGGGTCTCGATGCATACCAAGCGCCACGTTGGTACGCGGTTCAGCGGGTTCCCGGAATGGCCAAATTTGACAAACCCGAGGGCAAGGATTATAATGGCCCTGGCTTATTATGGGGGACCTTTGCAGAACCGGAATTTGGGAGTGCAGCAGAATCACGGCTTTGGGACATATTTGACTACAGAGAGGCCGTGCTGGATCTCCCTATGGCCGAAGACCTAAGGCCAGACCTGATTGAACTGGCTGTCCAGGAATGGGAACTGGAGCAGGATTACCAGCACCTGTTCAGCTCCAGTCAGTCACCCTATACCCTGCAAGTACCACCAGAGCAGTGGGAGATCGAACAGAATTATGCGGACTTATATGATCAAGTGACACCGCCTGTCTCTAACCTGATGGGGCTTATGGACTGTACACCATTGGGAGCATTGAGTTTCGTCACCCCTCCCCAACAACTAAGCCCGTCATCAGGAGACCTGCATTCGGTACCTCCTACTCCCCAACCAGCCCCAGAAATGAGGGACCTTATCGACTGGTCCGGGGAAGACCCACAGATGGCAGGTGGAGATGGGACTGCGGTCTCTCTACCAGCCCTACAGGGATGCTGGGCGGTTGGCCCAGATCCCCAGCGGCAGAATATTTCACCAGGAGGGGAGAATCTCGTTCTCCCTCCCCAGCGGCAGCCTAGCACACCAAGGGGAGACAGTAAGCCCCACAACAGTACAGATGGGACCGTAGTCTCTGCACCTACACCACTGGGGATAGGGACAGTCTGTCCTGGTCCCCAACAGCAAGACAAAGTATTGGAAGGGGAGACAGTCGTTTTTCCCCTACAACAAGAGAGGGTGTCGCAGGGAGAGGAGCCTGTTACCTCCTCTCCCCACTGGCAGTCTACGGTTCAGGGAAAGGAGCCTGTTACCCCCTCTCCCCAGCAGCTGAAAGTGTGTAAGGGAGAGGAGTTTGTTACCCCCTCTCCCCAGCGGCAGCCTAGCACACCAAGGGGAGACAGTAAGCCCCACAACAGTGCAGATGGGACCATAGTCTCTGTACCTGCACCACTGGAGATATGGACAGTCTGTCCTGGTCCACAACAACAGGACAATGTATTAGAAAGAGAGGCAGTCTGTTTTCCCCTACAACAAGGGAGGGTGTCGCAGAGAGAGGAGCCTGTTACCCCTTCCCCCCAGCAACAGCTTTGTTCAACTGGGCACAAGTGGCAGGGGGCCATAGGGACAACTACACCCTTTGAGAAAGGCCGGCTGACTATCAGAGCCCCAGACCGACTGGAGGTCTGGAGTCTGGATAGTCTCAATGGGAAAGGGGAGAAATGTGGCGGAACCCGCCTCCCACTGGGCATTAGAGAGGCCTGGCTACCCGCCTCCTACCTGCTGACTATGGCCCCTGGTAAATTTGTACGTTTGAATGCAATATTTGGGCATACTTATATAAGTTCATGTATTTTTCTGTCTTTGGAATTGTGTTTTGTGTTGTGTGGGGGTACCCAGGTGGCTGGTTTTGTTGTGTTCGTGTGTTCTGAGTGCCATTCACCTAATAATATGCACTCAGACTTGAGCTATCTGGGGATATGTTAAATGTCTGTGTTTACTGTAAGGGTTGTGACATTATATGTTTAAATGGTGATTTCTGTCCTGTTGTCTCCACATGTGTATTGGCGATTTCCCTTTGTCCTGAGAGATAATTGAATTGCTCCTCGGGTGTCTCCAGGGCAGAGAGGAGGAAACCATGATGCATTGTGGGGATGTGTTGTGTCTGTGTATCCTGAGTGCTACATATATGTCCTGTGTCACAGTCTTCCTTCTGGTCCCCTAGGGGCGTGTACACCAGATGGGGACCTGCATAAATACGGGCGGGTAGCCCTCAATAAAGGTTCCTGTTTTAACCCTCAAAGTGAAGTGTCGTCTCATTCTTGGGGGAGGATTTATTGTATGCTGTTCCAGTTTGACTGCTAGGAGTGTAAACCTATTCGTATGGTTTCCTATTCAACTGTCTACAGCATTCATATGCTTGAGAGGATTTATATGCTTCTTCGGTTCGGTGATTGTGGTATCTGCCAGAGTGCTTGGAAACCTCAGGAAACGCTAAGAGCATCCATCAACGGAGGTACTCAGTTGGGGTGCCAGGTGATCCGTTACACCCCCCCATGTGCCAGTATCAGGTGCCTCTCTCCCCCCATGTGCCAGTATCAGGTGCCAACCCCCCCCCCAGGTGCCAGTATCAGGTGCCAACCCCTCCCCCCCCATGTGCCTGTATCAGGTGCCTCTATCCCCCCCATGTGCCAGTATCAGGTGCCAACCCCCCCCAGGTGCCAGTATCAGGTGCCAACCCCCTCCCCCCATGTGCCAGTATCAAGTGCCCCCTGCTCCCCCCATGGCAGTAACAGTCGGGTATTAAAAAAATAAATAAGCACTTCTACTTACCTCCATGTCAGCGATGCGATGCAGCCTCTTCCTGTGTCCCGCCCTGTATGTCCATATATGGAGTCAGTGCTTGTATTTCAGAAAAGTTTCTGCTGGGATTCAAACCCACGACCTTCTGTATCAGAGGCAAAGCACTTAACCACAAGACCATAAGAGCTGCCTTGGTGTTGACTGAAAAAATATGAGACTTCTACTGTTATAGCTGGCTAAGTGTACATCTATACACATGACAGCTGCTCATATATAGAGATATAGCAGAGCTGAGTGTGCTGGGACAGCTGTCATATAGAGATATAGCAGTGCTGGGTGTGTTGGGGCAGCTGTCATGTGTATAGATGTACACTTAGCCAGCTATAACAGTAGAAGTCAAGTCTCATATTTTTTCAATCAGTTGCAATGCAGCCTTTATGGCTGTGGGGGTAAATGCTTTGCCACTGATACATTGGAGGTTGTGGGTTCGAATCCCAGACACATCAGGAGACAGTAAGATTAGATCACATTAGCGAGGGGGCCTGGTCAGCCGCTGCTGCTGTGAAGGGGCCCTGAACATTAAGACAAGAATCGATATTTAACTAACTTGAAAATAAACTGTCACACACGCTGCCGGGGCCCTGCTTCCCCGGTAGTTACGCCACTGCCTTAGGCCTTTTTCACACGAGGGTGACGGATTGGCTCCGGATGCGTGCAGTGCACCATTTTGCAAGCAAGTTCAGTCAGTTTTGTCTGCGATTGCAATTAGTTAGGCCTCATTCACACGTCAGTGTTTGGTCAGTGATTTCCATCAGTGATTTTGAGCCAAAACCAGGATTGGAGCCTCCACAGACATAAGGTGTGAGGGAAAGATCGGCACCTGTTCTGTGTTTAGGGCCGCACCTGGTTTTGGCTCAAAATCACTGATGGAAATCACTGACTGAACACTGACGTGTGAATGAGGCATTATTCTGTTTTTTCCGCGCAAGTGCAATGCGTTTTGATGCGTTTTTCACACGCGTGATAAAAAACTGAAGGTTTACAAACAACATCTCTTAGCAACCATCAGTGAAAAACGCATTGCATCCGCACTGCCCATTCACTTCTATGGGGCCAGGGCTGCGTGAAAAACACAGAATTTAGAACACGCTGCGTTTTTCACGCAACGCAGAACTGATGCGTGAAAAAAACTATGTACACAGGCACATTGAAATGAATGGGTCAGGATTCAGTGTGGGTGCTATGCGTGTGAAAGGGGCCTTATAATTCATTGCATGAGATTTGTATTTATTATTTATGGATTTTCATTTTTTACAGTAATGGTTTATGATTTTTGATTAACTATTGAGGGTGACCCATAATAAATACTGTGGCCTAATTCATCCAATTTGTATTTTTTTGGTGAGGGTAGTTGACACTGGGGCTTGTGCTACCACGTGTATAACTACATTGAATTATTTCCTTAGTTAGCACTGATTACAGTATTAGGCCTCATGCACACAACCGTATCCATTTTGCGGTTTGCAAACTGTAGATCCATAAAATACGGTTATATACAGATACCTTCCATGTGCAATCCGCATTTTTCTCAATCCCATCACTAGAAATTACTATTCCTGTCCACAAAACGGACAACAGGACATGTTCTATAATTTGCAGGACAGACATACAGATGCAGACAGCACATGGATGACATGATTTTTTTTTTCATGGACCCATAGAAATGAATGGGTCCATGTGCTTTCTGCAAAAAATGCAGGTCGGACATGGATCCAAAATACGGTTGTATGCATAAGACCTAACATCGGAGAAACGTTTAGTGAAATCTACAACACAGTTGTACTGCCACTGGAGACACACTGTAAAGGGGCCTACGGAGACTCTTTCGTTCAAAGTAGGGTTGCCACCCAGCTGGTATCTCACCGGCAAGGCTGGTATTTTATGGCCCTGCTGGTGCTGGTAATTTTTTTCTACCGGCAATTATTGCCGGTATTTTCTATATGGTCTGTTACTAATGAGCGCTTCCATTGTGGAGCGCTCATTAGTACAGCCTTTAACCTCCCCTTCCCACTTGTGTTAAGAAAAAAATAAAAACTCACCTCCTCCATTTGCTCGCACTGCTGACTGGATGTGCAGGACAGGACCTGCGAGACATCATCACGCTGGAGTGCAGGTCCTGACCTGAGCTTCCAGTAAGCAGCGAGTGTTCACCGAGGTGCGAGCAAATGGAGGTGAATTCATTATTTATTCATTTTTATTACAGAAGCAGAGAAGGGGGCATTATTCTTATTGGGGGGAACTAATAGGGGCATTACTATTACTGTGGTCACTGATTGGGCCATTATTCTTACTGGGGGGCACTAATGGGGGCATTACTATTACTGGAGGCACGTTGCCCTGGGCGCAAAATTTCAGGAGGCGCCAGCAGGGCCGCACCGCCAATTAGGCAAAGTGAGGAGATCGCCCCAGGCGGTGCGGCCCTGGTGACAAGTGGGGGGCGGCAGCAGGGCACAGGGAGATGAACGCTTCCATTGGGAAAGCGCTCATCTCCATAGTCATCTGTATCGCCGTCCTCAGGACAGTGATACAGATGGATGCTACAAGCACTAGGCCTGCAGCCTATTAGAGGCCGGAACACTGCGCGGGACACAGGCCGGAAGAGGCCTGCATCGCATTGCTGCCAGCCTGATGGAGGTAAGTATAAGTGTTTATTTTTTTACATGGTACAATACTTGTTACTGGCACATGATTGTGGGGGTGTCTTTGCGGGGCACTTCTTACTGGCACATTATTGGGGGCATCTATGGGGGCATATCTTACTGGCACATTATTGGAGGGGCACAGTGGGAACATCTATGGGGCACTTCTTACTGGCACATTATTGGGGGCACTTCTTACTGGCACATTATTGGGTGGCACTATGGGGGCACTTCTCACTGGCACATTATTGGGGGCACTATTGGGGCATCTACTGAGGCCACAAAGAAGGGGTATTTTATATAGGGGGCACTATTGGGGAAGGAGGGGAGAGGAACACTATGAGGGCTTCTACTGAGGCCACAAATAAGGGGTATTTTATATCGGTAGCTCTGTGTAGGGGCATTTTTTACTGGGACACATTATGGTGGGTACTATGGGGAAGGGGGAGAGGAGTACTATGGGCTCATCTATGGGGGGCACTAAGAAGGGGTATTTTATACTTGCAAATAATGGGGGACAGTGAGGGCATCTACTGGGGCACTATATATGGTGCATTTTATACTAGTACATTATGGGGGCACTAGGAGGAAGGAAAGGGGGGGGAGCACTATGGGGGCATTTACTGGGGGCACTATATAGGAGTATTTTATACTGGCACATTATGGGGGCACTATGGGGACATTAGCTCAACTGGGGGCATTAAAAGGGGGCATTTTTTGTACTGTCACAACAGTACTGGGGGTCTATGGGGAACATGATTACTAGTATGGGCACTATGGGAGCATTATTTCTTCTGGGGCACAGTGGGGACATGTTGGGGGCACTGTAGGAGCACTTTTACTACCATGTGTACCAGTATAAAATGGCTTTGTGTCTCATGTTAGCTCTCGTTGGAATGGAAAAGAACTGTACAAGAAAGATGGTTTGCATCTTTCTCTCAAGGGAACGAATGTCCTCAGTGAACAGTTCAAAGTATTTGCTAAGGAGCATTTAAACTAGGAAAGGGGGGCAAAAGAGTGATAATCCAGCAGTCCGACTGCCCCCCGGAACAATGCCAGAAGATGCCATTAGCACAAAGGTTAAGAAATGGCAAGCTCAGATTCTTGTCTACAAATGCTCGCAGTTTAGGGAATAAGATCAATGAACCTAAGGCTATAATGGCATCTGAGAATATAGATTTGGTGGCTGTTACTGAGATGTGGTTCAATGGGAGTAATGACTGGGATATAACAATACCAGGGTTCTCTCTATACAGGAAAGACAGAGAAGGCAAGAAGGGGGAGGGGTGGCCCTGTATGTGAAAGATAGCATAAAATCTAATTTGATACAAGTTAGTGAGACCAATTTAGAGTCAGTTTGGGTTAAATTGCAGCTTGATAATCATAAGGTAACTCGTGTTGGTGTGATATATAGACCTAGCCAAGTCAGAGAATTAGATGATCTACTAGTTGTGGAAATAGCTAAAATGACATTAAAGGGGGAAGTTATCATTATGGGAGACTTTAATCTTCCTGATGTAAACTGGAAAACCAAAATAGCTAGTTCTACCAGGAGTACAGATATTCTAAATTCCCTACTGGGATTATCTCTACAGCAAGTAGTTGAGGAGCCAACCCGAAAGGAGGCCATTTTAGATTTAGTATTCACAAATGGGAATTTGGTATATGATATTACTGTAGGGGAAAGCTTGGGATCTAGTGATCATCAGTCAGTGTGGTTTACTATAAGTACAGTGACTGAGTCACAACACACGAAAACAAAAGTTTTAGATTTTAGAAAAACTGACTTTTCTAAAATTAGATTAGTGGTATACGAGTCCCCATCAGATTGGAACAGTCCAGGAGAAATGGGACTACTTAAAAGTGGCACTATTGAAGGCAACAGAAAATTGCATTAGGCTTGTCAGTAAAAGCAAAAAAAGGAAGAGACCACTGTGGTACTCAGCAGAAGTGGCCAAAATCATTAAAAACAAAAAGATAGCATTTAGTAATTATAAAGAAAACGAGGATGACAGGCAAATTTATAAGATTAGGCAGAGAGGCCAAACAAGTTATAAGAGCTTCTAAAGCGCAGACAGAAGAGAAATTAGCTCAGTCAGTGAAAAAAGGCGATAAGACATTCTTCAGATACATAAATGAAAAAAGGAAACTAAAACAAGGAATTAACAAATTAAAAACAAAGGTATATGGAAGAAGATCAAGAACTAGCTGACTGCCTCAATGAATACTTCTGTTCAGTTTTTACAAAGGAAAATGAAGGAAAAGGACCTCAGTTAGGAAAGAAGACTAATGAATATTTTGATGCATGTGTCTTTACAGAGGAAGAGGTTCTAAGTCAGCTGTCTAAAATTAATACAAATAAGTCACAGGGGCCTGATGGGATACACCCAAAGCTATTAAAAGAACTAGCAAAACCATTAAAAGATTTATTTAACCAATCACTGGCAACAGGAGTCGTCCCAGAAGATTGGAAATTAGCAAATGTTGTGCCCATTCACAAGAAAGGTAGTAGGGAGGAATCGGGCAACTATAGGTCAGTAAGCCTGACATCAATAGTGGGGAAATTAATGGAAACCATACTTAAGGAGAGGATTGTGGAACATCTAAAATCCCATGGATTGAAAAATGAAAAACAGCATGGGTTTACTTCAGGGAGATCATGTCAAACTAATCTTATAGATTTTTTTTGATTGGGTGACTAAAATAATAGATGGCGGAGGTGCAGTAGACATCGCTTATCTGGACATTAGTAAGGCTTTTGATACTGTCCCACATAGAAGGCTTATCAATAAATTGAAGTCTTTGTGCGTGGACTCCCATATTGTTGAATGGATTAGGCAGTGGCTGAGGGACAGACAACAGAGGGTTGTAGTCAATGGAGTATATTCAGACAATGGTCTTGTCACCAGTGGGGTACCTCAGGGATCTGTTCTGGGACCCATATTGTTTAATATTTTATCAGCGAAATTGCAGAAGGCCTCGTTGGTAAGGTGTGTCTTTTTGCTGATGACACAAAGATTTGTAACAGGGTGGATGTTCCTGGAGGGATACACCAAATGGATTTAGGAAAACTAGAGGAATGGTCAAAAATCTGGCAACTAAAATTTTATGTTGATAAGTGCAAGATAATGCACCTGAGCAGAATATAAAATCAGTGATACAGTCCTAACCTCAGTATCTGAGGAAAGGGATTTAGGAGTCATTATTTCAGAAGACTTAAAGGTAGGCAGACAATGTCATAGAGCAGCAGGAAATGCTAGCAGAATGCTTGGGTGTATAGGGTGAGGCATTAACAGTAGAAAGAGAGGTGCTCATGCTGCTCTACAGAGCACTAGTGAGACCTCATTTGGAGTATTGTGCGCAGTACTGGAGACCATATCTCCAGAAGGATATTGATACTTTGAAGAGAGTTCAGAGAAGAGCTACTAAACTAGTACATGGATTGCAGAATAAAACTTACCAGGAAATATTAAAGGACCTTCTCATGTATAGCTTGGAAGAAAGACGAGGCAGAGGGGATATGAAAGAAACAAGGTAAAAGAGGAGAGAATATTTAAAAGAAGAAAAACTGCTACAAGAGGACATAGTTTTAAATTAGAGTGGCAAAGGTTTAAAAGTAATATCAGGAAGTATTACTTTACTGAGAGAGTAGTGGATGCATGGAATAGCCTTCCTGCAGAAGTGGTAGCTGCAAATACAGTGAAGGAGTTTAAGCATGCATGGGATATGCATAAGGCCATCCTGAATATAAGATAGGGCCAAGGGCTATTCATGGCTATTCATAGTATTCAGTATATTGGGCAGACTAGATGAGCCAAATGGTTCTTATCTGCCGACACATTCTATGTTTCTATGTGTGCTCTAGCAGAGAATTATTACTATTGGTGGGACTTTTGGAAGAACTCTTTACTGTGGGGGCACACTGGCACAGTATCAGCTTACCATTTTTGGGGGACGTTATATTTACACTAATAGTGTCAGGGGCACTATTTGCTGGGTGCAGTTATTTTAGGGCAGTGTGTGCCAAAAATTATTGAAGGGCACTATCTGCATGGTACTAGTATTATCAGGGGATTTACCTGTTTCTGCAGTATAATATTGGGGTGCACAGCGGCACAGTATTGGAGGTGGTAGGATGATTTGTCCAGAAGATGGGAGGATGATAAAAAAGTAGTAAACTAAGATATTTTTTTGTCAAACTGTCGAGAAATGGCTGAAAAATGGTGGTCTGGTCTGAAGGTCTGAAAGGAGAAGATGAGGAAAGAGAACATCTACATTAAAGGAGACGTCACTGGATGTAAGAGGTATGGGGCGCTGTATTACCCTGTATGTTCTGTAGTGATGGGAGGGTGGATATAGAATTTGGCCCACACTATAACAGCCTGGCCCCAGACTTCAGGTCACACTGTGCATGTACGGAATTCTGGGGGCTCACACCCATCTACTACATTATCCGTACTGTCGAAACTATAAAGCAAATGCTTTATATAAAAGAAAGGATCAAAGTAAAAATTTCAAAGGGAATTGATCCTAGAGGTAGACATATAAAACACCTCAAAAAGAGTTTGTCGTTAATTTAATTATATTGTGCAATCAGTAAAACATGGTACAAGCGTCTATGCAAAATATAAAAAATGTATTATACAATAACTTAAAATACAATCAAAGCTTAATCAATATAAAACTCAATAATATGCAATAATACATAGTGCCCTAAATTCGCTACTAGATGGCTCTAACACAAATACCAGCGTTCCATATTACTTCTCAAGCATAAAATGTAATACAACCGTCTCGACCACAATTATGAGATTGATATCAGTTGATACAGTAACTTAATAGTAAAAATAGATACGAACCTTTGCTCTGCTCAAACTATGACAATCTCGGATATCGGGTAGTATTGCTACACAACTTATAAATTATTAGGCCTTATATTGACTATGGAATGTGAATATTGCAATCAGAGCGTTTCTCCGATATCAATATTAGATCTTTTATTCAGTAATATGCATCTTTACTGAATAGTGATAATATTGACGTAGCACTTTTAACATTATACATCCGCACTAAATCGGTGAGTTACTAAATATCAGGCCAATTAATTCAATCAATACTACACATAATAAAGTTATGTTACTCGGGAATGCAGATGATATGCAGAGTCTAAGGGAAGTCAGCTCTAAAGTCCGTTCTGATCATTGGGATTTTTCTCCTGTGGTGTCCCTCCCTTTCTTTTTTTTCTCTTTCCTTTTTTTTTTCTTCCCCCCTGTATGTGGTTTATTATCCAAAAACTTATCAGTTAGACACACCTTCTAGCTTGGAGTTTTTAAATCATTGTTGGTTAGGCGTGTACATATGATAATGACTGACGTCACTGTATTACCCAGAATGAATTTCTGCTGTTGGTGTAAGGTTACTTATTTATACCTAGGTGGCACTATTGCATGAGCTACTAGCATCATTACTAGTAAAGGTTAAATGTCCAGGTCTGACTTCATCTTACATTCCATACACATAACATATGGAATCCTAAATCAGAGCTACAGGGATTAACTTTGACACATGTACCAATTAAAGCATAGACATTAAGGTACCATTTTAGACATTTCCCAAACTATCAAATTTATGGTATTGATAAGAATATAATAGACCTTGTACTATCACAGACATGTGTCTCCCCTGTCACTTCAACGGGTGATTGATTGTTAGTTAAAATAACACCGCTTTCCCTGAACGGAGACTCATTAACAAAGTCTATACTTAAAATGCTTCTCATCATAATTTAGGAGTACATGCGTTCCTACTGAGAAATACAGTATATAAGATAATAGATGAATAGACGTCCTGCATAATATTTAACAACATAAAATACATATGTCCTATTGATTATCTTATATCAAAAAATAACTAAGGTTCATTATACGTGTATACAGACATCACAGATTTTCTGCTTCACCAATAAACATCAACTGTAGGGGTAATTAGTACCAGATACGTCTAGAGAATATCCTTATCTCAGTCATAAATCTATAAGGAGATAAGAATAAGAATGACTCTTCTCAGACTGGCACATCTATAGAGAAGAAACCTTAGGAACAGTGTCCTTTCCATGAAACTCTCGGCCGACTTTAAAATACATACAAAATGGTGAATATATCACAATATGGCCTCATATATAATCAAATCCACTATAATTATGATATTTAGACATGTACCTATGAAAAAGGCAGAACAGTACTCAGAGAGTTATCACTGTGTTATCTGTGGTGTTACGTATGACTGTGAGTGATATCTACTACATTATCTGTGGAAAGGGGCGTGGTCAAAGGTTGGTGGGGCGCAATTCTTGGCTTGCCCTGGGTGCTGGCAACCCACTCTATGCCACTGGGGGGCATTATTCTTACTAGGGGCGCTAATGAGAGCATTATTCTTACTGGGGGGCACTAATGGGGGCATTATTCTTACTGAGGGCACTAATGGGGGTATTATTCTTATTGGGGGCACTAATGGGGGAAAATTCTTCTTACTAGAGGGCACTAATGGGGCATTATTCTTATTGGGGAGCACTAATAGGGGCATTACTATTACTGGGGGGGACAAATGGGGCCATTATTCTTACTGGGTGCACTAAAGGGGCCATTACTATTACCGGGGGGCACTAATGAAGGCATTATTCTTACTAAGGGGCACTAATAGGGGGCATTAATTCTGGGGCGCACTACTGGTGGCATTACTATTACTGGGGGACACTAATGGGGGCAGTATTAATTCTAGGGGGCGCTAATGGGGGCATAAATATTATTAGGGGGCATTATTAATTCTGGGGGGCACTAATTGGAGCATTAATATTACTGGGGGCACTAATGTGGACAATATTAATTCTAGGGGCACTAATGGGGACATTATTAATGCTGGGGGGTACTAATGGGGGCATTAATATTACTGGGGGCATTAATAGAGGCATGACAGCGACTTAACACCCCGTGTTAAGCCTCACCCCACAATCACACCCCCTTTGGGGTGTGGCTCAACTTGGCCGGTATTTTTTGTTGGGAAAGGTGGCAACCCTAGTTCAATGGCCCATATAAACCCGGAGCCGGCCCTGACTGCGCCCATAGAACCCAATGATACATCACCACACAGTAACGTGCCTCTAATGGTGGTCACAGTTGCCAACTGTCCCGCAATTTCTGGACAGTCCGTAAAAATAGGCGACTTTTCGACAGTCCGTAAAAAATTGATATGTCTGTTATTTTTTTTTAGCTGGTGGTCCTTGACTTGTCCTTGACTAGAATATTTTGGTGGTAATCATGGTAAATGGTGTAAGTGTTATCGGTATATGCAGGTATAGACATTGATTACTAATAGAGATGAGCGAATTTCATATTTTGAAATTTGTTCATGCTTCGTTTGGTGGTAAAAGCAGAATTGGGTTATGGATTCTGTTACCACGGACCATAACGCAATTCTATGACGGAATGCATAACGGAATGCCTTCAGAGGCATTGCATCATAATAGAAGTCTATGGGCTGCAAAACGGATCCGGCCCATTTCTGTTATGCAGGGGGGTCCTCTCCAACGGGACGGATCCGTTATGCAGGCCATAGGTCCATGGTAACAGAATCCATAACTCAATTCTGCTTTTACCACCAAACGAAGCGTGAACGAATTTCATAACATAAAATTCACTCATCTCTAATTACTAATAATGTATATAATTAATTATGGTTTTCCAATTTAATCATAAAAAGTGTTGCCTAGTAGTGATGGACGAACATCTGCCGGAACGGTTCGCGAACACTTGTTTGTGAACTTCAAGTTTGCGACGGGTCCCATTCATTTTATTGGCAGGCGAACCGGAAAAACCTTCAGCTCATATTTGCAGCCAAGAAATAATTACTAGAAGTGCACAAATAGTCCCACAACAGTGACATACCAGATGTATTATTCGAATTTGCAATCTCCTTTCATTATTTTTTTCAATGCGAAATATTGGCAATATAATTTTCGCGTACACCAGTTAGAATTATTTTTTCCAATACCGTTTGTCACTGTGTGTAGCAGAGGGAACGCAGCAAAACCACAAACAAATGCTGCAGTACCCAAATGCACTATATAGAATGTATATTATTGGTATATAACACCCCGCTTCTATCAGTTTTTTTGGGGGGGCGACTGGTATATCACACCAGTTATAATTATTTTTTCCAATACCGTCACTGTGTGTAGCAGAGGGAATGCAGCAAAACCGCAAACAAATGCTGCTGTACCCAAATGCACTATATAGAAAGTATAATATTGGTATATAACACCCCGCTTCTATCAGTTTTTTTGGGAGGCGACTGGTAGATCACACCAGTCATAATTATTTTTTCTAATTGCGTTTGTCACTCTGGAGGAGGACACAGAACATATCTACTAGCGAGGTAAGAGCATAGGGACATATAGTCTAGGCCCAAGGTTCCTGAGGCTGGGGGTCGTCCTTTTAAGGACGAGTGCCCCGACTACAGCCAGTGAGGCTCTTCCACTGATCAGACTAGGCCAAGCAGGGTTAGTAAATACACTGCGTGCAGAATTATTAGGCAAATGAGTATTTTGACCACATCATCCTTTTTATGCATGTTGTCTTACTCCAAGCTGTATAGGCTCAAAAGCCTACTACCAATTGAGCATATTAGGTGATGTGCATCTCTGTAATGAGAAGGGGTGTGGTCTAATGACATCAACACCCTATATTAGGTGTGCATAATTATTAGGCAACTTCCTTTCCTTTGGCAAAATGGGTCAAAAGAAGGACTTGACAGGCTCAGAAAAGTCAAAAATAGTGAGATATCTTGCAGAGGGATGCAGCACTCTTAAAATTGCAAAGCTTCTGAAGCGTGATCATCGAACAATCAAGCGTTTCATTCAAAATAGTCAACAGGGTCGCAAGAAGCGTGTGGAAAAACCAAGGCGCAAAATAACTGCGCCTGAACTGAGAAAAGTCAAGCGTGCAGCTGCCAAGATGCCACTTGCCACCAGTTTGGCCATATTTCAGAGCTGCAACATCACTGGAGTGCCCAAAAGCACAAGGTGTGCAATACTCAGAGACATGGCTAAGGTAAGAAAGGCTGAAAGACGACCACCACTGAACAAGACACACAAGCTGAAACGTCAAGACTGGGCCAAGAAATATCTCAAGACTGATTTTTCTAAGGTTTTATGGACTGATGATATGAGAGTGAGTCTTGATGGGCCAGATGGATGGGCCCGTGGCTGGATTGGTAAAGGGCAGAGAGCTCCAGTCCGACTCAGACGCCAGCAAGTTGGAGGTGGAGTACTGGTTTGGGCTGGTATCATCAAAGATGAGCTTGTGGGGCCTTTTCGGGTTGAGGATGGAGTCAAGCTCAACTCCCAGTCCTACTGCCAGTGTCTGGAAGACACCTTCTTCAAGCAGTGGTACAGGAAGAAGTCTGCATCCTTCAAGAAAAACATGATTTTCATGCAGGACAATGCTCCATCACACGCGTCCAAGTACTCCACAGTGTGGCTGGCAAGAAAGGGTATAAAAGAAGAAAATTTTATGACATGGCCTCCTTGTTCACCTGATCTGAACCCCATTGAGAACCTGTGGTCCATCATCAAATGTGAGATTTACAAGGAGGGAAAACAGTACACCTCTCTGAACAGTGTCTGGGAGGCTGTGGTTGCTGCTGCACGCAATGTTGATGGTGAACAGATCAAAACACTGACAGAATCCATGGATGGCAGGCTTTTGAGTGTCCTTGCAAAGAAAGGTGGCTATATTGGTCACTGATTTGTTTTTGTTTTGTTTTTGAATGTCAGAAATGTATATTTGTGAATGTTGAGATGTTATATTGGTTTCACTGGTAAAAATAAATAATTGAAATGGGTATATATTAGTTTTTTGTTAAGTTGCCTAATAATTATGCACAGTAATAGTCACCTGCACACACAGATATCCCCCTAAAATAGCTAAAACTAAAAACAAACTAAAAACTACTTCCAAAAATATTCAGCTTTGATATTTATGAGTTTTTTGGGTTCATTGAGAACATGGTTGTTGTTCAATAATAAAATTAATCCTCAAAAATACAACTTGCCTAATAATTCTGCACTCCCTGTAGGGAAAGTTACTGGTTCATTCAGGCCCATCCTTAATATACACCATACACCCCCTACAGGCATTCTAGTAGGCCTATATCCTATTTATTTAGAACCTATCCCACCTTCCCTAACTTCACTCTATTCCACAGTCTCATTTATTTTATGGATATAAATTAAAAGTAAAATCTTAACCTAAATACATTAAGGCATACTCAGTACAGACTATATACATTGTCACTCTGTGTAGCTGCAGAACCGCTCACCACTGCTGCACAATACAAATGCACTATAATATGCTTTGTATGTTAGAAAGTATATTATGAGTGTATTACACCCTTCTGTACTGCACACGTATCAATAGTACTCCTATACCAGTCCTTAAAAGGACTTTTGTGGACCTGCTCCACACAGCAACCTTTCCCTACACTGACAAAAGACTGAATGTAAAATGGCAGCCAGATCGGGTCTATTTATAAGGTATGGGGTATGTCCATGTGCTGAAACGTCTCAATTGGCTGTCCTGTACCACCTGATGGATGTGTCATGGGTCAAATTTCTTCACAATGCAAAAGAATATGGCGGGCGCGAATATCGGCATATGTTCGCATGTTCAGCAAATCGCGAATGAGCAAAGTTTGCCGCCGGGCGAACCGCAAGGCCATCACTATTGCCTAGTAGTGTTGGGCGAGCATGCTCGGTCGAACACTAATTTTACTCGAGCATCGCGATGCTTGGCACATTGCGGTGTTCGGCTGAATACTGCGTGTGCTTGAGCACGATGCTCGAGTCTCATCCCTGCACATTTGTTGCCTGCTACGCAGCCAATAAATGTGCAGGTAAGTGCTACCATTCACTGTAATGCGTAGCCATGTTGGCTTCTGGAATTACAGTGATTGGCTGGCCGGAACGTGTCATCGGGTGCTATATAACACCCGAGGACATGTGTTTGGCTCAGTCTTAGGCCGCATGCACACGACCGTGGTGTGTTTTGCGGTCCACAAATCGCAGATCCGCAAAACACGGATGGCGTCTGTGCGCGTTCCGCAATTTGCGGAACGGCACGGACAGCCGTTACATATAACTGCCTATTCTTGTCCGCAAAGCGCGGACAAGAATAGGACATGTTATTTTTTTTTTGCGGGGCCACGGAACGGAGCAACAGATGCGGACAGCACACAGAATGCTGTCCGCATCTTTTGTGGCCCCATTGAAGTGAATGGGTCTGCATCCGAGCCGCCAAAATGGCGGCTCGGATGCGGACCAAAACAACGGCCATGTGCATGAGGCCTTAGTCAGGGAGAGCTGGAGAGCAGAAGAGAGAGATAGTGTAAGGAGTGAAATAGGAATATTTTAGCTTTTAGACACAAAAGTCCTTTTAAGGACTATTGTGTGTGGCAGCAATATATATTTTTAGTGCAACCTGCACTAAATTGCTAAAACTTGTTAGAGACCTAAAAGTCCTTTTAAGGACTATAGTTGTATCAAGTGTAAGGGATTAGGTAGCGGGGCTGTCGTCTTCTGGGTAGACAGGCACAGTTTAGAAGGCACACCCAAGCAGTTACAGTCCACACGGCAGGAACTTTGTTTAACTGACCTTGTAAGGCAATCTGAACTCTTTGCCTATATGGTGTCCCTGACACCAGACTTTTCGGCGGCAAGCTTGAATTAAGTCTTATCTGGTACCAGGAGAATGAATGGGATTGAACACTAAAACACGTGTCTTGTTCCAATCCACTCTGTTTATTCACTGCGTGCCAACACTTAATATAGGGGAGGATTGACCTCCCATTACATCCAATCATATGTTAGCATTTGTCTTAACCTATGGCATGAATACACATGAGCTCTGCATTTACAGAATAGATGACTCATAGTAACAACAGTTAATCATTCAGGTATAAACACATGGGCTAGTATGCTTTGAGTGAGAATGACCTTGTAAAGTAAGGCTGTTTAAACAATGGCATGTATGCCTCTTCTAAACTGGTCTCAAAATCTACAGAGGGGGGAAGGGAGAAGGGGGATCTTGGAACAGTGCACTGGCCAGATGTAATCGTAATACACGTTGCTGAAAAAGACAAAATGGAGTTACTTATACCCCATCAAGCCCCTCTTTAGAACCTTATATATATACACCTTATACTATATGGTTCTTTCTCTGTTCTCCCTTTGTTTGCTTGTAAGCCTTTAGGTATTCCATATACCCTTCAGGAGTATAATCCTCAGGCTTTGTTGGGGTTGTGTTTACCTCTTTTACCTCTACCGGAGTATAGAGGAATGTTGAGTGTACCCACATTTCGGCCACATTTTTACATATGGTAAGAAGGGAGGGCACACACTGTAGACAACAGCAGAGACACACTATTGCAGCGACCACTGCGAGTGCCACTCCTAAAACATATCTTATTTGACCAAAGTCAGGTATCCAGCCAAAAAGCCAGTCCCACCAACCTTGGTCAACATCTTGTTTTATATGTTTAATCATCTCTTCTAGTTGGCCTATTTTATTTTTTATTCTACGGGAGTGATCTGATAAATTGAAACAACACATCCCTACGAACGCTGAGCATCCTATACCATATTGGAGCAATAAATAGTTAATAGTTGCCCTATTCTGCAAGATAGCCTTTTTATATGATTGTATATCCAGCAGCATATCTTGCAGAATTGCACTAGGGACATTTATCTGTTTTACCATAAAAGAGGCAAGTTTTGATATTGTCCTGTGGTTATATATGGCCAACCCTGGTACTCCTATCAAAGATACCCCTTAACTCATGTATTCTGAACTAGAGAGGAGATTCACATTATAGTCACAATTTCCTGGTAGCTGTAGGGAAGAGTCTTTCGTGTGTCGCGTCTGCATTGCTGGGACTAGTGGTATCATTGCTAATGTTAACCTAGCTATTGTACAAGGCTGTGTGACTAGTATTTCCACAGGCCAATACCTATCCTGTTGGTAGAGGTACATGTTTGTCTAGGGATGGTACTGTTTTAGTAATATTACATTGCATATTCTTTCCTGATACTATGTTTTTACAACTATCTAGATCTCTATCGCAAATATTTGGCTTAGTCTTGTTCTGCATTTTTGCTTGTATGCAGGGAGGCAATAGTGTCTCATCACAGGTAAAAATATAACATATTTCTGCTGCTGTAACAAGACCCATAATTATTTCTATCATATTACTTTGCAGAGTCTCATATGTAGGACAGTCATAACAAGCATGATAAGGATTTACATATCCATATTTAACATCATGATCCTCCAAATCTGTGTCATTCCATTGGGAACGTAGGAGCCCCGTCCATACATCTACTGGGGTGGGGACTGCTACCAGACATGTCTCCAAAATGTTAGATGCAGATAAAGTGGTTCGGAGACAGAAATCAGTTAAGTTCAGAGTTTTGGCCAGGTACAGCCATAAGTTCTCCTTTGTCTTCCCCTCTGCATTCCGTTTTCAGGTATGTCTGTCTGTTCCACATCCGTGGGACAGTAAGTAGGAGACACAAATTTTCTATTATTAAGGCACTGCATCTCAGCCATCTCGAGGAATTTCCCAACTGCGTCATGTCATTGGGGGTCAAGGCTGTCTGCCTCCGTTAGTACCCCTTCTGTATCTTCTTTGAGGTCAAGGCTGTCTGCCTCCGTTAGTACCTCCGGGCCTCGTTGGAGGTCAGGGCTGTCTGCCCCCGTTAGTACCTCCTGTCCTTCTTCAAGGCCAAGGCTGTCTGCCTCCGTTCCTGTCTCCTCTCTTTCTCTCACAAGCTTCACTCGGGTAGCCAGGATCCAAATTGGAGATTGTTCAGTCAGCACAGCTGTTCTGGTTACTACAACCACGGTAGTAGGTGGGCCATATACGAAATCACCTTGAGCTCTTCCTTTCTTCAGTGTTTCGACCACCACCTCATCCCCCACCCTGTATGGGCGGGTGGATTCCTGTGGAAGAGAGGGAGACTTACAAGCAACTTTTTTTTTCTCAGTTTTGTTAAGTACCTGTATCAATTTGGTGACATAGTCTTCCCTTATTAAATCAAGGTCTCCTTCCTACACTATCATTGGGCCCAGGGGGTGGGGAAAGGCCTCCCCATGAGTATCTCAATGCTGTTTATGTCCTACTCTGTGGAAATGTGCTATTAAGATGGAAGCACTGTGTTGGGGAATGCATAGCTTCCCCTCTTTGCAGACTAATCCTGTCTTAGGATTTTTCTGCAATACTGGATAACACCAGTCTTACTGTTCATGTTCAGTGGCATACCACTGAAGATCAATAAGCATTTGCAACATCTCAGGGGTTGGAGGTGCCAGACATGGCATCTCCCAATGGTTACACAGACCTGTGGGGTTGCATTTGGCCCATTGCCCTGTGAGACATGATCCTTACCATCTGCTGTCGTGAATCCTCTCCTCTGCCAAATCATACCATGGTCCCACACTACCCCATGTGTGTACCTACTCTCAGTATAAATGGTGACAGGTCTATCAGTATGTAGAATACATGCCCTAGTGAGTGCAATGAGCTCAGCTGCCTGCTGTGTTGAGTGTGGATGTCCTTGAGTAGGCCCACAACATCATGAGTGGTGTGCAAAATGGTGTAATGTCACATTATGAAAGGAGTTGCCAACTCTACCAACCTAGCACAGGCTGCAAGAGAACACAGACATGCCGGCATCCCTTGAACAGGGGTGGGCATTACCTTTGAGAAAAAATACACAAGAACACAACTTGCCTCCGTTTTCTTGTATCAGTACACCCGCCATGGTTTTACAATTTTGGCGTGCAAACATGTGGAGGGCATATTATAGTCAGGGAGGCCCAGCCCTGGTCTCGACATGAGTAAACATTTCAGATAATCAAATGCATTGTACATTTTCAGAAGACCATTTAATCAAATCTGGATTTTCGTTCAGAGCGGCTTGTCTCAAAACATTGTCATAATAGGAGCAATCAGGAATCCATTGTCTACAGTAGTTTATCATCCCAAGGAAAGATAACATTTCTTTCTTGGTGTGCGGGGTGACCAGACCCGCAATAGACTGGACTCTTTCTGCGCTGATTCTCCTTTCACCTTTTGTGATGACAAAGCCCAAGTATTCAACCTGCATTTTACACCATTGCATTTTCTTAAGTGCCACTTTGTGACCACATCCTGACAACCATTTTAACAGTGATAAACCATCCTGAATGCTGGCCTCCGCTGACATGCTACACAGTAACAAATCATCGACATATTGCAGCAGCACAGAACCTTGGGGGGGTACCATGGTTTTAATGTGGCTTGGAGAACTATGCTGTACAATACAGGTGAATCAGCACATCCCTGGGGCATTTCTGCACCAGGTCAGTTGACGTCTGTCAAAGGAAAAAGCAAAAAGTAGTCTGGTTATCTTATCAACTGGGATAGAAAAGAATGCATTTTTCAGATCTATCACACTGAACCACAAACAGCGTCTGCTGGAATGGCAGATAATAATTAAGTGACATCAGGTACAACAGGGGCTATAGGCACAATGGTGTTGTTGATGGCCCTTAAATCCTGTACAAAGCGGGTAGTACCATCTGCCTTTGTCACTGAATTCACGGGCGTGCTGTAGGGTGAAATCACCTCTTCCAGGATTCCCTTTTGTAGGAATTCTTCTATCATTGGCCTAAGTCCATCAAGTTTCTCTTTTGACAGCGGGTATTGTTTCTGGAACACTGAGATGACACCTGGTTTCACAGTAGCTTTGTAAGGTGTGCAATCTATGAATCCTGTGTCATATTCATTTGAAGACCATAATGCAGGGTTAATGTTGTTAAGTTCTGGGTGATCCTGTATGTTTGCAAGAATCAGTGGCACTGGTGTAGAGATTGGAATGAGACCTGAGTGTACTCTTATGTCCTGATTCTTTGCTGATACCTGCAAGTCAAGCTTAATGAACAAATCTCTCCCTAACAGGCTGACTGGGCAATTTAGTATAATGCTAAATACATGATCTGTGATGTATTCCCTGTCCATGGTCTCGAGTGGTAGTGAGTCAGTTTTGAAAGGTTTTGTCAAAACCCCATTAATTCACATAGAAGGCTCAGATTCTCTTTCCTCCCACTCTTTAGTCATCTAAGTCCACCCCTTTTAGTCGGACTCTGTGGTCCTCCTTCTGTCTGTCATTAGTGTCCCAGCTGCCCATAAGAACAGAGCTCTGATGTTAAAGAGGACCTTTCACCATAATAAAACCTCTAAACTAACTATACAGACGCGTAGAGCGGCGCCCAGGGATCCCCCTGCACTTACTGTTATACCTGGGCGCCGATCCGTTCCCCGGTTATAGCCTCCAGTATCTTCATAGTTAGGCTCCACCCAGGGGAACCTGCCGGCGTCTCATTCTTCCATGTTGTAGCGCTGGCCAATCGCAGCGCTCAGCTCATAGCCTGAGAGAAAGAAAAAACTCTCAGGCTATGAGCTGAGCGCTGCGATTGGCCAGCGCTACAGCATAGGAGAAAGAGACGGCGTCAGGTTCCCCTGGGTGGAGCCTAACTATGAAGATACCGGAGGCTATAACCGGAGAACGGAGCAGCGCCCGGGGATAACAGTAAGTGCAGGGAGATCCCTGGGCGCCGCTCTACAAGTCTGTATAGTTAGTTTAGAGGTTTTATTATGGTGAAAGGTCCTTTTTAAGCACAACACTTAACATGTAACACATAACTCCAAACATTGAAACAAACAGATCTGACAATACAGGCATGAACACACAAAAGGCCCATAAAAACTTTTAATTGACTTCAATAAAAAAATGTACAGCTTGATCAATGCTGTTGGCACCAATAAAAACCAAAAACTTCCAAAAAAATAAATAAAAATAAAATAAAATTCTCAATGCGCATATTATATGAAAACAAATACCGTATTCCATACGCATTCACATTTTCATGTACTCATTTTCACAAACAGCTCTTCTAAAAACATCTCTCAGTCTTCTTACATTTTCAACCCCACTACAACTCAGAGCCACACCCATTCACATTCCACTGAATCATGTATCTTCCAACCCAGTCAAACAATTTCTTTGTTACATTCCAAAACTTGTAGCACAGACAAACACAGCTTTCCTGGAAACAGATATCCACACCACACCCAGAATTGCTAATTGTCTCTCACTGTTTGTGCTGCTTTTTCCAATATCTTCTGGTCTTCACTCTGTGATTAATCAACTCTTATAAGAAGACAATATACATGTTATAATCATACAGTAATTTTGTGAAACCCATATCATCTTATATACCATGTGGTCTTAGTTTAGTGTTGCACACATCATCACTTACTCTGTATAATTCCCTGCCCCCTCTTCCCTGTGTCACTGCGTTTCTCTATCTCAGGAATGATTCTCAACTCTTACAGATACTGCACCAGACAATACTGTGTTTTCTCGCACTAGGTACAATACTTATCCATTAACTGACCAGGCTATGGGTCTTCCCTATTTCCTTATTTAAACACACACATATCATGATTAGGGTAACAAACCTTAACCAGTTCATTTCTGAACATTTAACACAAGCCCTTTCTGATTGCAGACACTGGGGCACTTTTTTCCTTGCCATCAATTAACTTCCTGACACTGCTCTGTTTTCTCATTCACCAGAGCCCCCCCTTCACCATCACAGGAGTTCTGATGTACACAGTCTGTAAGCTCTAACTTAACAGATTCTTACAGATTTTCATCCCTGTTGCCAGCCGGGCATAACATTCTGTTTCACATTTTAACTATCAATTCTCACATCCTGCCAAATTGTCTACCCAAGGGTTAACTAGGAAGTAATTTGTGGGACTAGACCGTGCAACATAAAGTTTACATGTTGGCATTGATGGAAACAGAATGATTTCACAGTGGGATGTGACCGTACACTTACCACCCGGTCAACATCTCACACAGACAGATAATCTTATCACTTCTAAAATACTTATACTATATATACATAAGAGTTAATCTAAGCTTGTAATCTTCTGTTCCCTGAACAGAATTTCTTCATAGTGCACTATATTTTTATCTAGTGATATGGACTCCCAGAGTCTCTTATAATCATCTTTCTTGGCTCCCTGAGCCTTGATGTGTCCCCTGGACACAAAAACCTGCCGAAGTCTTAAGTAAATGGTTCAACTTACTTGGGTCGAGACGTGGTCAGTGCCCTCGGATCCGAGGGAGGACAAGAATTGATGTCTTTCACAGCAGACCCGAGGATGACCCTCTCGATCCCGGACCTGAGCCCCCAAAGCTGTAAGGCAATCTGGACTCTTTGCCTATATGGTGTCCCTGACACCAGACTTTTCGGCGGCAAGCTTGAATTAAGTCTTATCTGGTACCAGGAGAATGAATGGGATTGAACACTAAAACACGTGTCTTGTTCCAATCCACTCTGTTTATTCATTGCTTGCAAACACTTAATATAGGGGAGGATTGACCTCCCATTACATCCAATCATATGTTAGCATTTGTCTTAACCTATGGCATGAATACACATGAGCTCTGCATTTACAGAATACATGACTCATAGTAACAACAGTTAATCATTCAGGTATAAACACGTGGGCTAGTATGCTTTGAGTGAGAATGACCTTGTAAAGTAAGGCTATTTAAACAAAGGCATGTATGCCTCTTCTAAACTGGTCTCAAAATCTACAGAGGGGGGAAGGGAGAAGGGGGATCTTGGAACAGTGCACTGGCCAGATGTAATCGTAATACACGTTGCGGAAAAAGACAAAATGGAGTTACTTATACCCCATCAGCCAGTTTTATTGTCAGGTTGAGGTACAGAACATAAAAAATATAACAAACAAAAATCCTAAGCCTGTCCGGCTCTAACTATACAGCATGAAACCTCCCTGACCAAGTGCCTAATACCAAGCACCCAAACAAAATAGCAAAGTCCGTACCTCTTGAAGTGCTCTCACAGGCTCCATGCAGGTAACCTGTTCCCAGGCTGAGAGAGCTGTGTCTGCATTCTCAGCCTTATATCAGGCTAGCACACCTGAGGAGTAATTACCTGACAGCCCAAAACCCGGGCTGTCCGGATGGAGTGGGGCCCACCCTTCTCTCCCCACTCCAGCAACACAGGCCCTAAAAACATGCAAACCCGAATTGCAGAGACCGCTCCTGAACATTTCCCTGGTTGCTTTTAAATGACAGAAGTGAGTAATCTTGGGCACACATAGACCCCGTCCACCATGGGCATCCGCAGAAATTTTTCCAGGGGGAAAGCATCATTTTATTGACATCCATGCTCTGCTTGGACTGACTGGTCTGTGACACTGACTGTCACTCACTGTGTTAGTGTCGCTCTCGCTCATTCATTAAGGCTGCCTGTGGTTGTGGAGTCCTGAAGCGGCCGGCACACTGCGGCTCTTCTTCTTGCTCTGGCTCCGCAATGTCTTTCCCACCCGGAACGTGGGCGGAACTTCATACTGTCGTGATCACCCGGCCCTGGTGATTCATCAGGGCACGTGCATGCTCCTAATAGATACCGGCGTACCGCTCCTCACTCTGCGGTGCTCCGCAGTGCAGCAGCTGCAGAGCAGAGGCAGAACTCAGTTCACAGATTTCGAAGGGCCCCAGGGGGCAGGGCCGGTTCTAGGTCAAATGGGGCCCTGGGGCGAAAAACAATAAGGGCACCCCCCCCCACATGACACTTGCTGACTTTAACGTCACGTCAGTGATATCGATAAAACCATAAAACAGTACTGTGATCAATAAAAACAATAATAGGTTTAATCGTGGCTGGCCCACACATCTGGTTCATCAATTAGTTTGGAAATTTAATTTGTGGATGTTAATACAGAAGAAACTGTATATTGTGTGGCACAGTGGATATATGTGTATAACAGAAATATATTTTACATGAAAACTTACAGTTACTTGGATTGGCCCTTGGGGACCTCGGACACAACTTCAACACTTTGGCCACGGGCTCGTGGAGCTGATGGGTTTTATCCTAATGAGAAAGATTTCATAATAAGGATTTGGAGAAGGGGCAGAGGGATAGCAGAGCAGGGAGAGGTTGGTGCTGCTATTAGGGGGTCATACCATGTGGGAGTAATAAAGCCCACCATAATGCCCCCCCCAGTAGAAATAATTCTCCTTATATTAGACAGTGCAAAAAATACCCCCTTGTAATGCCCCCAGTTGAGCTTATGTTCCCATAGTGCCACCATAATGTACCAGTATAAAATACCCCTATATAGTGCCCCCAGTAAATGCCACATAGTGCTCCTCTCCCCCCTTCCTCCTAGTACCCCCATAATGTACCAGTATAAATGCCCCTATATAGTTCCCCAGTAGATGCCCTCAGTGTTCCCCATAATTTGCAAGCATAAAATACCCCTTCGTAGTGCCCCCCGTAGATGACCCCAATGGGGTACTATATAGGGGCATTTTATACTGGTACATTATGGGGGCACTAGGAGTAAGGGGGGAGAGTTGCACTATGGGGTCACTTCTTACTGGCACATTATTGGGGGGCACTATGGGGGCACTTCTTGCCAACACATTATTGGTGGGCACTATAGGGGCATCTACTGAGGGCGAGGCTACAAAGAAGTGGTATGTTATATGGAGGGCTCTGTACAGTAGTATTTTATACTGGGACACATTATGGTGGGTACTATAGGGAAGGGGGAGAGGAATACTATGAGGTCACCCCATAGTATTCCTCTCCCCCTTCCCTATAGTACCCACCATAATGTGTCTGCCACTGGTCTGGCCCATGAGATGGAGTGGGAGAAATGTGCCTTGGGGTTAGGGGGGGGGGGAGATGTGCTGCTGACACTGCCATCATCCACCATGTCATCATGATTTATCATCCATCCACTTGTTGTTATGTACTTATGTTATGATTTATCTTTCTTTTTCTTTGTACAATATAAAGGCTGTAATAACGTTAACTTACTACTTCTTTCACTGTTGGACAGTTGGAATCGGAAACTTCACTTGGAACTTGTTGGAGCCGTTACCGAACTTGGCTCAGGGTCAGTGACAGGCAGGCTCTACTCTGGGGGCGGAGCTCACTGGCAACATCACGTTCACGTGCCTGCGCTGTGCGGCAGCTGCGAGCCTGCGGCACGCTCCAGAAGCCACTGTCTGAGAGTCTAGAGACAGGCAGGCCAGGCAGCGGAGCTTAGAGCGGCCGTGGGCCCCGCCCCCTCCTCACTCTTTCAGGCCGGGCGTGCGCTTTCACTCAGTCAGTGCTGTCAGCTGTTGTTAGTCGGCCGCCCGCAACTAAATAGTAGTAACTTACTTAATAGTACTGGGTTAGTTTGCGGCGCCGGGGGGGGGCACTTGCCCCCCCTTGCCCCCCCCTGCGGACGCCCATGCCGTCCACTACTTCTCCAGACACTCTGTCACACAAGCAATATTTATTTTTAGCGCAACCTGCGCTAAATAGCTTGCAATTGTTTGGCTGCTGCAGACAGCAACATAATCTGCGCTACATCTTCTGTCTAACGTGTGCGCAGCCTAAAAAATATCTGTGACATCCAGAGCATTTTTTCCGTAGACGGTGTCCGCTGCGGACAGTTACATTACCTGTGCTGCATCTCCTGTATAATGTTTGCATATCCGAAATATCAGTGGCATTCATTCAGTGTAATTTTTTATTAGGCGGTGGTGACAGCGACACTACTTGCGCTATACCTCCTGTTTAACTTGTGCGCATCCTAAAAATGGCATCAAAGTACCCTAATAGGTGGGCCGAACGCCTGGGTCCACAAGTGTATGCGGGTCACACCACTGCCTCCTCTTCCCCTGTGTTACATGCTGGCCAATCCCCTGTCCAAGACACAGGCCCAGATGCCTCCCTCCATGCACCTGGACTTTCACAAGAACCATCAGCTAGCACATCCACTTCTGTGTCCCAGCGCAGCGTACAGATGTCTATACCCGAGGCCTTTGAACGAAAGCGCAAATACCCAGCCATCCACCCATAGACCATAGCACTAAATGCGCACCTTTCCAAATTGCTGGCCCTGGAAATGTTGCCATTTAGGCTTGTGGACACTGAGGCTTTTTGCAGCCTGATGGCGGCGGCCGTCCCTCATTACGCAGTCCCCAGCCGCCAATATTTTTCACGATGTGCAGTTCTAGCCTTACACCAGCATGTGTCCCGTAACATCACCCGTGCCCTGACCAACGCAGTTATTGGGAAGGTCCACTTAACGACTGACACATAGACAAATACTTTTGGCCAGGGACGCTACATTTCCCTGACTGCACACTGGGTGAACGTTGCGGAGGTCGGGCTCTACCTCCATCAGGGTTTCCGCCGTCACCTACCTTAGTGGCTGCAACCCCCCCTTCTCGTCCTCCGCCTCCTCCTCCACTTCCACCTCTGAATTCTCATCTTGCAGCACCAGTCAGCCATCAGTCAGTAGCTGGAAGCAGTGTTGCACTGCAGTGGGGAAGCGGCAACAGGCCGTGCTTAAACTGAACTGCTTAGGTTACAAACAGCACACTGCCGCAGAGCTCTGGCAGGGGATAAGAGACCAGACTGAGCTGTGGCTCTCGCCACTCAACCTATATCCAGGCATGGTTGTGTCTGATAATGGCCGTAACTTGGTGGCGGCTTTAGAGCTTGGCAAGCTCACACACATACCATGCCTAGCCTACGTGTTTAACCTAGTGGTTCAGCGGTTTCTCAAAACCTACCCCAATTTGCCTGAGCTACTGGTGAAGGTGCGCCGCGTGTGTGCCTATTTCCGCAAGTCATTGACAGCTTCCGCCGGTCTGGCAACGCTGCAGCAGTGCTTGTAATTGCCAGCTCACCGGCTGTTGTGCGACATGAGCACGTGCTGGAACTTGACGTTCCACATGTTGGCCAGACTTTGTGAGCAGCAGAGGGCAGTAGTGGAATACCAGCTGCAACATGGTCGTCGCCTTTCCAGTCAGCTTCCGCTCCTCACAAGCGGCGAGTTGGAATCGATGTCTGACCTCTGTGAGGTTTTACGCAACTTTGAGGAATCAACACATATGGTGGCGGCGATAACGCTATAATCAGCATCACTATCCCACTTCTGTGTCTACTCAAACGCTCGCTGCTCACAATTAAGGTGGACACTTTGCATGTGGTAGAGGTGGAAATAGAGTAGGAAAGTACACAGGGTTATAGCCAGACCACCCTCAGTGACCACCCGCAGTTCGTCTTCTCAGCGCGAATTGGATGATGAGGAGGAGGAGGAGCAGGAGACGGTTGCCTCTGCTACAGAGGGTAGTACCCATGGAAGTTTTATTCCATCTGTTGAGCGTGGATGGGTAGAAGAGGAGATTGAGAGTCATCCTCCTGAGGAGGACAGTGAAGTCTTGTCTGTTGGGACTCTGGCACACATGGCTGACTTTATGTTAGGCTGCCTTTCCCGTGACCCTCGCATTGTACGCATTTTGGCCAACACCGATTACTGGTTGTTCACCATTCTCGACCCCCCCTGCTACAAAGAGAACTTCTCATCCCTCATTCCTGTGGTGGAGAGGATGAGCAAAATGGTGCAATACCAGAAGGTCCTTGTGGAAAAATTTCCAGCTGACAATGCTGGCTGCAGTGTACGTAGTTCCTTGGCCAACTGAGGAGGGGAGACTAGGGGAACACACAGCAGTTCCAACAGAGGCAGGGCAACACTCTCTAAGGCCTGGGACAGTTTTATGACACCCCGCTAGCACCCTCAACCTGTTGCACGGCCTAGTGTCACAAGGAGGGAAAAATTTTGGAAGATGGTGAAGGAGTACATAGCAGACCGTGTCAGTATCCTCAGTGATCTCTGCGTGCCTTACAACTATTGGGTGTCCAAGCTGGACATGTGGCACGAACTGGCGCTCTATTCTTGGAGGTGCTGGCCTGCCCCGCCACCAGCGTTTTGTCAGAGCGTGTATGTAGTGCTGCTGGGGGCATAACTGATAAGCGCATCCGCCTGTCAACTGAGAATGCTGACCGGTTGACTATTATAAAAATAAACAAGGCCTGGATTGCCCCTGACTGCTCTACTTCACCAGAGGAAAGCCGCTGAACATAAAGGCACTCTAAATGTGCCTTTTATGGTGTATTGAATACACTGTATTCCCATGCACCCCTTCCACCACTAAAAAGGGTATATGGTTCAATCTCCCTTTTCTCGTCCTCCTCCTCCATTATATCAACATGCTTATTAGGCTGCCCTCGCTCCTAATGTTTTAGAGGGTCAGCTCAGCAGCGGGCCCTCACCCATAATGTTTTTGAGGGTCACCAGCAGGCCCTCAACCATAATGTTTTAGAGGGTCAGCTCAGCAGCAGACCCTCACCCCTACATTTTTAGATGGTCAGCTCGGCAGCAGGCCCTCGTACACAAAATGGTTTAGCTGGTCAGCTCGGCAGCAGTCCCTCGCATACAATTTTTTTTAGATGGTCAGCTTGGCAGCAGACTCCCGCCCACAGAATGTTTTAGATGGTTAGCTTGGCAGCAGGCCCTCGCCCACAAATTTTTTTAAATGGTCAGCTCGGCAGCAGGCCCTTGCCCACATAATTTTTTAGATGGTCAGCTTGGCAGCAGGCCCTCGCCCACAAAGTTTTTTAGATGTTCAGCTTGGCAGCAGGCCCTCGCCCACATTTTTTTTTAGATGGTCAGCTCTGCAGCATGCCCTCACCCCTAATGTTTTAGATGGTCAGCTCAGCAGCAGACCCTCACCCCTAATGTTTTAGATGGTCAGATCAGCAGCAGGCCCTCGCCCCTAATGTTTTAGAGGGTCACCAGCAGGTCCTTGCTCCTACTGTTTTTGAGGGTCACCAACAGACCGTCAATCATCATTTTTCAAGGATGTGTATGATGCCCTCCTTTAGGTGTAATAAAGGGTGTATTGGAGTGCCGGTTCCTTGTAATTTTTGGCAGCCCTTTCCCTTAGTGCATAGGCTTTATGAGTGTAGGAGCGCCACTACCTGAACAATTGTACCACAATGTGAATGAGGCCCTCCTTTATGTGATATACAGGTTGTATCGGAGTACCTCTTCCTTGTAATTTTTGGCAACACTTGCACTTTGTATACAAGAAAATATACAGGAAAGAATGTTTCCTAACAATTTTTTCTCTAAAATCGATTTTATCTTCGGTTTGGTGCGTATTATTGTCAATCTGTAAAAGTGGCGTACTACTCGGACAACATCATTCCCAACAGCGACCTGGGGGTCCAAGATGCATCCAGACATGCTCCCCATGCTGTTCCTGAACCATTTCAGTGGCGTTTCCATCAATTTCTGACCTTTTCCTACAGGGATATGCACAGACATTTTGAAGGGCAGGGGCTTAAGTAAAAAAAAAAAAGGGCACTTGTAATAATTTCAAAAAATGTTTGTACCACGAAGCTTACTTTTCTAGAAGTCCTACCTTGTTCTCCATGAATTTTTTGATACTGTAATTGTAAACACAATAGATACATAGTAATTTATATTTTTTATTTAAATACAAACTTGTAACTTTGTAACTAACATGTTACATTAAAACTGTAATAAAATTTCCGTCCCTATAAAAAAAAAAATATGTTTGTGATAACGTTACACACAACACAATTCATTCACACTCACACAATTGTTTCCTACTCACCATCACTTTCATTCCCTTGCTATTTCTCCCTTACTGCAGCAAACTTCGGGGGCTATGTCCCAGTATATGTTTACTACTTCACTGTGGTTTATGGGAATGTCTTTCTCAATAGCCAGGAGTAGGAGGTCAAAAAGCCTCTCTTCTGAACAAAGGTTTCTTAGTGTATCTTTTACCAGCTTGAGCTTGGAAAAGGACCTCTCCACTGTTGCTGTTGACACCGGAATTGTTGCATAGGTTCTTATCATTTCCACCAGTGTTGGAAAGATATCCTGCCCAGTGTTGTCTCTCAGTGTTTTTAACAGACCCTTCACAGTGGATGTGTCTGGGAAAGAGGCATAAAAGACCCTGAGCTCTGTTTTTAACTTTTGTTCCTCTCCTCCATAGAATTTACATAGTGTGTGAATGGCCTCAAGAGAGTAAGTACCTATTACAGCTTTGCCTACCCAGTTGGCCTTTGTCAAACTGTGAAGTGCACTTAGTATTTTACTTGACTGTGTCTCGCCATCTCCCCTAAATCTTCTTTGTAGTTCCTGAAGAACATCAATGAATGTATAGTTTACCTTCTCTCTATAGTAGTATTCTACGGACTGGAAGGAGTGGCTCTCTGTGGCTGCATGGGTACTCTGGCAATATTTTGCAGGCACCCTCCTCTGTCTCTGCTGTCCTGGGGGGACTGTGTGATTGCTGATCCCAGCGGCTTCTGCATTTTCAGTGGCATTTTTAAACAGCTTTCCAAACTGTTCTTCTGTCCTGAGGTTGGACAAGGTGTCCCTTACTCCATTAACAACAGTATATGCTGTGGAGACAGATCAATATCACTGTTCTGTAGAGCATCAGAGGCAAGTGCAGTGACCTCAAAGACTGGAGTGGCTAGCTCAAGGCAAAGCAAAACCTCAAAGTCTATGGCTTTAAGGTACATCCTGGCATCTCCAGCAGCAGTATCGGGAGGCTCCTGCTCTGTAATGTCAGTGAGGACTTTGACCACCGAACTCATAACTTTAAGGAGGGCCTTCAGGGCTTTTTCTCTACATGCCCGTGTGTCAGAGAGCTTTTGCAGTTGAATTACACATTCTTCAGGGTGCAAGGCTTCTTGACATTTCACAAATGTAGTCTGCATTTTTGTAGAGCTGGTGAGAAACACATAGAGCTTCTGTACCAGGTTGAAAAAGGTAATGAAGTGGATTCTTGATTTTGTAGCTTCAACTAGGACCAAATTTAGGCAGTGGGCTTGGCAGTGCACATATAGAGCCTTGTTATTGTGTTGCAGTATTCTTGACTGCAGTCCTTTGTATTGGCCACTCATATTGGCAGCACCATCATAGCCTTGACCACGCATATTTTCTATCTGTAGATTGTTGTTCTTTAGCAAGTCAAGAACTGTTTTCTCCATCTCTTCACCTGTCTTTTTTACCACATTGCATACCTGGAGGAAGCGCTCCTTGACTTCCATTTGGTACACATAACGCACCACAATAGAGACCTGCTCACAGTGAGAAACATCAGTAGTTTCATCTATAAGAACTGAATATATATTGGCCTCCTCTATTTCTTTTCTAATCTCTCGTTTTGTGAATGTGGTCAGTGCTTTGATAAGATCATTTTGTGTTCTATTTGAGAGGAGTGAAACTAGACACCTATTCTTACCTATTTCCTGGCCTTTTACATTATCCAAATGTAGCTTGAGTACACTATGGTACTGGCTAAACATTTTAACAAGTTCAAGGAAGTTGCCCTGGTTTGAACTTGTGGCCGACTCGTCATCACCCCTGAAAGCCTTTCCCTGCCGTGCAAGATATAGAGTTATATCAATTAATTGGGTCAAGAGTTCTCTGTTTCTTTGTTTCTCTCGCTCCCTTTTTGCCTTGCCTAGAACATCTGATACGTCAAAAGCCGATTCTAAAGCACTCTTTTTGTATGTGTTCCATCACACCATGCTTGTTAAGTGGGCCACTGAATCTGCATGTTCTTTTACACTGCTCAAAAAAATAAAGGGAACACTTAAACAACACAATGTAACTCCACTTCACTCCTGTGAAATCAAACTGTCCACTTAGTAAGCAAGTGACAATCAATTTCACATGCTGTTCTGCAAATGGGATAGACAACAGGTGGAAATTATAGGCAATTAGCAAGACACCCCCAATAAAGGAGTGGTTCTGCAGGTGGTAACCACAGACCACTTCTCAGTTCCTATGCTTCCTGGCTGATGTTTTGGTCACTTTTGAATGCTGGCGGTGCTTTCACTCTAGTGGTAGCATGAGACGGAGTCTACAACCCACACAAGTGGCTCAGGTAGTGCAGCTTATCCAGGATGGCACATCAATGCGAGCTGTGGCAAGAAGGTTTGCTGTGTCTGTCAGCGTAGTGTCCAGAGCATGGAGGCGCTACCAGGAGACAGGCCAGTACATCAGGAGACGCGGAGGAGGCCGTAGGAGGGCAACAACCCAGCAGCAGGACCGCTACCTCCGCCTTTGTGCAAGGAGGAACAGGAGGAGCACTGCCAGAGCCCTGCAAAATGACCTCCAGCAGGCCACAAATGTGCATGTGTCTGCTCAAACGGTCAGAAACAGACTCCATGAGGGTGATGTGAGGGCCCGACGTCCACAGGTGGGGGTTGTGCTTACAGCCCAACACCGTGCAGGACGTTTGGCATTTGCCAGAGAACACCAAGATTGGCAAATTCGCCAGTGGCGCCCTGTGCTCTTCACAGATGAAAGCAGGTTCACACTGAGCACATATTACAGACGTGACAGAGTCTTGAGACGCTGTGGAGAACGTTCTGCTGCCTGCAACATCCTCCAGCATGATCGGTTTGGCATTGGGTCAGTAATGGTGTGGGGTAGCATTTCTTTGGAGGGCCGCACAGCCCTCCATGTGCTCGCAAGAGGTAGCCTGACTGCATTTAGGTACCGAGATGAGATCCTCAGACCCCTTGTGAGATCATATGCTGGTGCGGTTGGCCCTGGGTTCCTCCTAATGCAAGACAATGCTAGACCTCATGTGGCTGGAGTGTGTCAGCAGTTCCTGCAAGACGAAGGCATTGATGCTATGGACTGGCCCGCCCGTTCCCCAGACCTGAATCCAATTGAGCACATCTGGGACATCATGTCTCGCTCTATCCACCAACGTCACGTTGCACCACAGACTGTCCAGGAGTTGGCAGATGCTTTAGTCCAGGTCTGGGAGGAGATCCCTCAGGAGACCGTCTGCCACCTTATAAGGAGCATGCACAGGCGTTGTAGGGAGGTCATACAGGCACGTGGAGGCCACACACACTACTGAGCCTCATTTTGACTTGTTTTAAGGACATTACATCAAAGTTGGATCAGCCTGTAGTGTGTTTTTCCACTTAAATTTTGAGTGTGACTCCAAATCCAGACCTCCATGGGTTGAAAAATTTGATTTCCATTATTATTTTTTTTGTGTGATTTTGTTGTCAGCACATTAAACTATGTAGAGAACAAAGTATTTGTAACGCACCAAATTGATCAGTTAGGATCTCAACTGCGGAAACAAAGGACATCCACTTCTACCACACTGCCTAAGTGCTTGGCAGTGTGAATTGCGGCTGCTCAGTATGAACCCCAGGCGGCTCTCTCAGTCTCAAGCGGAGAGTTTGGGGTTAACAAAATCATATACCGCGTAACAAACTAATTGGTAGTTATGAGAAAGAATGACCCCTATTAGTTGTAGGGGGTACAAAGTATTGCTTCTGTTTAAGGTGAACAAGTTCATACACCGCATAACAAACTAATTGGTAGCTATGAGAAAGAATGACCCCTATTAGTTGAAGGGGATACAAGGTATATCATATCATGTCTTCAGATGAGGAGTAGCCTGCAATACCCTATCTCAGCACCGGGGGTCTCCTCTACTCTCTCAGTGCTGTAGAAGTTGTAAGCCAGACTGTGGCCAGATACTTGCAGTTAGAAGGTCAGTGGCGTGGGAGCCAGTGGACGTAGGTGGGGAGTCCTCCCTGAGGTATTTGGGGTTCCAATCCGGAATCGGCGTTTGCGTCCTCTAGATGAATGGCGTGTACAGGGTGCGCACTCCAAATTAGTGGAACACCCTGTACAGCCCCTGGCTGCCATTTATTGGCCCGGAGAGTGGGTGGGCGGAGCCACTAGATGGCCCGGCGGCCGTTGCGTTCCACGCTGGAACGCAACTCGGCGTCTTATTACAGAGGCCGCTGCGTTCCACGCTGGAACGCAACCAGCGTCCCATTACAGGCGGCCGCTGCGCTCCAGCTGGAGCGCATCCCAGCGTAGCCTTACAGTATTTCAGAAGAATATTTAATTAATTCAGATCTAGGATGTGTTATTTTTGTGTTCCCTTTATTTTTTTGAGCAGTGTATTTTGTCAAGTCCCTTTTTCCAATTGCTTACCCCAGCCACTCTCTATGAACTCTTGCTTTACTTTTGTTCATTTAGAAAAAGCCGACAGATGAAGCAGTACTGTAATGACCGGCGTCACGCAAAGGGAGGGAAATGGGAAGGCCCTGTCCAAGGGAGAGGGAAAGGTGGTGACCCCTGACTCTCCTTGCGGCTGGCACCTGACTGCCCTGACGTCCCTAGACGGGTTCCTCACCCGTACGCGGATCATGTGCCTAAACCCTGGCTTTCCCTAAGATAAGCCCTACGTAGTGAACGGGGCGGTGGGATCACTAGTCCGCACCACTGACACTAAGAGGAAAACACCAAGGAGAGGACAGACAATACAGACAAACATATAATCCCAGGTGGGCGACAACAGCAGACCACCAAGGCCCACAGGGATCCGGAGGGTAACGTTCTGGAACAACAACGAGGGATCACAGCTACACAGCTCCAGTGGGTCAGTATAGAAGTCCAGGCAGGAAGCTCTATATCTGCAACCAGAGAAGTGGGAAAGGGGAATATAAGGAGGTTGGGATTGCTGGACAAGAAACAGCTGAGGAGGAGAAGCTATGGATCCCTGAGTGAGCCAAAAAGGATTGCAAGGCAAACCCAGAAAGCTACCATTACGAAACAGCACTGTCTTTGTACATCGAACGCGCAGCCACCCGCTGCGACTTCCTGACCCCGGGTATAACGGAGTCAGACGTGGCTCTTGACACCCTCGTGACAAGTACATACTGTCCTTGTCAGGTGAATACTCTAACCACAGCTTATTTTCATACCACACCTTCTAAAATGATCGGCCTTCAGTATTTTGGGGAATTCTGAGGACAGGTTGACATGATCCTCTATCAACACACATTTTCACATAGCTGGAATTACATGTGAGATGAAAAGCTTTATTATGGGCTGGATCTGTTGGATATTTTAAGGATGAAATTTTTGACATGACCTTTTGTACACTACCAGGGGTGTAGCTATAGGGGGTGCAGAGGTAGCAGTCGCTACCGGGCCCAGGAGCCTGAAGGGGCCCAAAGACACTTGTGCCGCATAAGAAGACACACAAAGCACTGAGGGAAGGGGGCCCAAGCTGAACTCTTGCACCGGAGCCCATGAGCCTTTAGTTACGCCCCTGTACACTACTCACAGCTTCCTCAGCCACATCCTCTTCTATTACTTCCTCAAGCCCAACATTAGCCACTGTTTCCCTTCCTGTGGCCTCTTCCTCTTCAACACTAACAGTGACTTTATGATTATCTTTGTCAGTTGTTGCCTCCAAAGTCTTCTCCTGTATTTCATTTGTTACTTGAGGGATCTCTCCGTGCTCTCAGGAGTAACACTGTCAATATCTGGGTTATGTGTTCTATCTTGTGATTTGGTACCTGAATTTAACCCTGCATTTAATGATCTACTACTATGGGCTGCTTTCTGGCGCTCTCTATCCTTCATTTTCCGTATCCTCTCGGTTTTTGGCATTGTGCTGCAGGCATGATTAAAATTAATTGTTGTATCAAAAGTGAGATAACCTTCAGCTTTACACAGTCAAATAATAGAATACTAAATAGCCAGCATACATTAATGTATTGATCAAAGAGAGTAATAGAGAGAGAATCTGAACTCGATACAGTAATCTCCAGACATGATGCCACACTGCCTGCCCACATACATAAGGCCACACTGTCAGCCAACCCCACATTTTATTATGCCCACATACATAATACCACACTGCCTGCCCACATACATGATACAACACTGCCTGCCCACATACATGATGCCACACTGTCTGCCCACATACATGATACAACACTGTCTGCCCATATACATGATGCCACACTGCCTGCCCACATACATGATACAACACTGTCTGCCCACATACATAAGGCCACACTGTCAGCCAACCCCACATTTTATTATGCCCACATACATGATGCCACACTGTCTGCCCACATACATGATACAACACTGTCTGCCCACATACATGATGTCACACTGCCTGCCCACATACATGATACAACACTGTCTGCCCATATACATGATGCCACACTGCCTGCCCACATACATGATGTCAAACTACCTGCCCACATAAATGATACAACACTGTCTGCCCACATACATGATGACACACTGCCTGCCCACATACATAATACCACACTGCCTGCCCACATACATGATGTCAAACTACCTGCCCACATACATGATACAACACTGTCTGCCCACATACATGATACAACACTGCCTGCCCACATACATGATACAACACTGTCTGCCCATATTCATGATGCCACACTGCCTGTCCACATACATGATGTCAAACTACCTGCCCACATAAATGATACAACACTGTCTGCCCACATACATGATGACACACTGCCTGCCCACATACATAAGGCCACACTGTCAGCCAACCCCACATTTTATTATGCCCATATACATAAAACCACACTGCCTGCCCACATACATGATACAACACTGTCTGCCCACATACATGATGTCACACTGACTGCCCACATACATGATACAACACTGTCTGCCGACATACATGATGCCACACTCAGGGCAGTTTCTAGGGAAATTTACCAAGAGGGCGAACATCAAAAAAACGCCCCCCCCCCCCCGATTGTGGGCGGATCTCTGCCGTACCCCATTGTAGTTGATGGGGGCGGCGGGCATTCAGTCTGCAGTGCCGGATACTGTGAATTCCGGCAGGCTGCTCTCAGCTGGAACAGCCTGCCAGAATCACTAGCGCAGTTGTGAAAGTAGCCTAAGGCCTCTTTCACACGGGCGTTGCGGGAAAATGTGCGGGTGCGCATTGTAATGCGTTTTGCACTCGCGTGAGAAAAATCGCGCATGTTTGGTACCCAAACCCGAACTTCTTCACAGAAGTTCGGGCTTGGGATCGGTGTTCTGTAGGTTGTATTATTTTCCCTTATAACATGGTTATAAGGGAAAATAATAGCATTCTGAATACAGAATGCTTAGTAAAATAGCGCTGGAGGGGTTAAAAAAAATACAAAAAAATTTAACTCACCTTAATCCACTTGCTCGCGCAGCCGGCATCTCCTTCTGTCTCCTTCTTTGCTGATTGTAGGAACAGGACCTGTGGTGACGTCACTCCGGTCATCACATGATCCATCACCATGGTAAAAGATCATGTGATGACCGGAGTGACGTCACCACAGGTCCTGTTCCTACAATCAGCAAAGAAGGAGATGCCGGCTGCGCGATCAAGTGGACAAAGGTGAGTTAAATTATTATTATTATTTTTTAACCCCTCCAGCGCTATTTTACTATGCATTCTGTATCCAGAATGCTATTATTTTCCCTTATAACCATGTTATAAGGGGAAATAATAATGATCGGGTCTCCATCCCGATCGTCTCCTAGCAACCGTGCGTGAAAATCGCACCGCATCCGCACTTGCTTGCGGATGCTTGCGATTTTCACCCAACCCCATTCATTTCTATGTGGCCTGCGTTACGTGAAAAACGCACAAAGAGGAGCATGCTGTGATTTTCACGCAACGCACAAGTGATGCGTGAAAATCACCGCTCGTGTGCACAGCCCCATAGAAATGAATGGGTCGGTATTCAGTGCGGGTGCAATGCGTTCACCTCACGCATCGCATCCGCGCGGAATACTCGCCCGTGTGAAAGGGGCCTAATACAGCCCCACATACCTCTTACATCCAGTGATGTCTCCTTTGATGTAGATGTTCTCTTTCTTTATCTTCTCCATTCAGACCAGACCGCCATGAAGATTTATTTCAGCCATCTCTTTTCTCTGCAGAGTTTGACAGACATCTTAGTTTCCTACTTTTCCATCATCCTCCCACCTTCTCAACATCCCATCATGCACCCCCAAACTATACTGCATAAACTGATAAACCCCTTGAAAATACTAGTTACACACAGATAGCGCCCCCTTCAATAATTATTGGAACACAATGCTCTAAAAAATAACTGCACCCAGCAAATAGTATCCCTGACACTAATAGTATAACCATAACGTCCCCCAAAAATAACTGTGCTAAGCTGATACTGTGCCAGGGTGCCCCCACAGTAATAGTGCTCCCAAAAATCCCAACAATAGTGATAATACTGTGCCAGAGTGCACTTAGTAGTAATAGTGCTCCTACAGTGCCCCCAACAGTAATTGTGTCCCAGAAGTACGGTAATAATGCTCCCATAGTCCCCCAGTTGTAATAAAGCCCACCATAATACCCCTGGTAGTAATAATTCTATTTATATTGTGCGTCAGTGCAAAAAATGCCCCGTTGTGTGTCAGTAAATAAAGACAAAAAAAAACAACATCTTAGTGCCCCCAGTAGACCCAATGTTCCCAAAATACACTCATGTGTTCCAATGACACGTACTGTGTGCCACTAGAAAAAAACAATTAGTGCCCCCAGTTGAGCTTAGGTGCCCATAGTGCCCCTATAATTTGCGACAGTATAAAATACTCCTATATAGTGCCTCCAGACGATGCCCCATAGTGCTCCTCCCCTGTCCCGATAGTGTCCTCTATAATGTGCCAGTATAAAATGCCCCTATAGACTGCCCCACATAGATGCCCCCATAATGCTTCTCTCCCCCTTCCCCATAGTGGCAACAAAATGGTTGCCAGTATTAAATGCCCCTATATAATGCCCCCATAGTGCTCTTCTCCCCGACTTCTCCATAGTGCCCCCCATAATGCGTTCCAGTAAATAGGGTCCCCAGTAAATGCCCCCATAGTGCTCCTTTACCCCTGACTTCTCCATAGAGCCCCCCATAATGAGAGCCGAAAGAGAAGACGTCATCGGCGCAGGCGCACTGAGGTAGTGCTGAGGAGGCGATCGTCCTTCTCTCAGAGCGCCTGCGCCGAATGAAGACAGGCGCGGGATTTGAAATGCTGACAGGGCCAGCCGGAGGAGGAGAGCGCTCGCTGGCCTTGTCAATCAACAGGAGGAGGCGGTGGTTTTTTAAAAGGAGGATGCGGCGGCTACCAGCAAGTAGACTCCCTACTTGCTGGTAGTGAAGTCATTTGCATATTTTAAAAGATTGATTTTTAATGAAACGAAGCCACAGAACAAGGTAAGAGCCCTATATAGGGAATAGTCGTCCAATAAGGATTTTAATATGCCCAAAAATGAAAAATGTGTTTTGGGGGTGACAGAAGCCCTTTAAATATACTGATTTTGTTCAATAAAGTTTGATATCTTATTAAAGTAGTACAAATAGAAAAACTATATAAATTGGGTATCGTTTTTATCGCATTGAGCTACAGAATAAAGATAATGTATAATTTTTACCGAAAAGTGCACTGCGTAAAAACAAAACCCCCCAAAAGTTGCAAAATTACGTTTTTCTCTTATATTTCCCCACACAAATATGACTTTTTTGGTTTCACCGTACACATTATGGTAAAATGAGTGATGTCATTACAAGACTCTACAGACTCTAATATGCAAAGAGACAAAGCACTACCACCCCCAGTATGCAAAGGGCAAAGCACTACAACCACAAGTATGCAAAGGGACAAAGCACTACAACTATTGTTCCTTTGCAGACTTGTTTGGTTCCTGGACTTTAAATTGTATACAATATATTACCAGGGCGGGCACTGAGGGCAGACAGGCACTAAAGGAGCTTAGGCAGCAGACGGAGTCACACAGGCCGGCGCTTGCTCCCCTGCATTAATCCTGATGGGGGTCACATGACGTAGCAGACGTGCGTCACGCACCTCCGCTACCCAGGCAGCCCCTGCGCTAGCCTTAAGGGACCCTGTCATCCTGTCCCTGCACTGGTGAGCGGGCGGACTGGTGAATGCATTGTACTGGTGAATAAATTGCGCTGCCGCCGGCGGGATGGAGGGGGGGCGCGTGCGTTCTCGTGGCGCGTTTGTAGTGTGTCGGCTTGGGTCAACATTTAAAAAAAAAGGGGGTATTAAAGGGACAGGGGCTCAAGCCCCCTTTGAGCCCTATGTGTGCACGTCTCTGTTTTCCTATGAACCAGACCCCCCCCCCCCCCCCCCCTCTTCAGAGCAGGGGGTGCCTGGTTTAATGCTCGGGTTCTCCCATTGACTTCCACCGAGCATCCTGGGGTGTTCTACTCGAGCACCCAACACTATTGCCTACCCGTGATTTTAGGTTAAAAGTTGTCCAGAAAAACAAAAAAAAATTCTGGTTGGCAACCCTGGTGGTGGTAGTAGATACGCTCCACTAGCGCCCCCACCTGACGCACGGCTGTGATCACACCTTGTGTTTTTTTTTTATGTCATGAAAATTTCACTGAATTCTATTCAATCGTATTGGTTTTAGCAAAGGTGTGCGTTTTATTTTTCAACTACTGCTCTTTGCAATTTCACAAGGGCAATGAGTGTGACCAAAACCGCAGCATTTCCAAACGCAGGTGTTTTTGTTTCTCTCGCAGTACGCCGAGATTCTCGTAGCGCAAGGGTTAAAGCGAACCCCTCCTCCTATTGGTTCAAGTCATCATACAGTCTAGCCTATCAAAGCCTCAGTCTTGGCGAGCCAAAACAAGCCCACGCCGGCTCTCCCTCCGCCAATCAGGAGTGACAGAGTGGAGTGATTGACAGCACAGCTTACTAATCAAAATACAGGTTTATGCCAAAGCCCACTCTTCGGGCGGGGCATAGATAAGGAAATGCTCTGTGAGAGGTTACATGTGATTGACAGGTGTCTGGGCCAATAGAAGCCACACCTGTCAACCTTCTGGCCAGTCAGCCTAAAGCAGATGGCGAGTGGGCGGGGTCTGGGAGTTTAGAGGAAGGCGCATGTTGTTGTACGAAGGGAGAGAAGATGGCGGTACCCGGGGTTTGTGCTTTCGGTTTTGGAGCTTTATGGCTGCTGTTTGGCGTGGTGTCGGCTTCCATAGGCTTCCTGAACTTAGAGGAGCTGACGGAGATGAAGTACGGGATAGAGATTCTGTCGGAACCGGTGATTAAAGGCCAGGTAATGCAGGGGAGCGGCGCAGCAGCTGTCACCTGTGTGTACATATGATGGGAGGGATCCGTCTCTGTGGCTCACTTGTGTTCCTCATGTGCTGACCTGATCTTAGGTGTCACGTGTAATGTGCAGTCAGATATTGTGGAGTAGCATGCCCCACATCCCCTGATCACCAGGTACTGATGGTGGGTTAGAGGCCACGACCCCAGCTGGCTAAGGGTCTGTTCACACTGGCATCATGGCCACGGCACATCGATTGCTCCAGCAAGTCACCAATGGACCAATGACATAATGACGACTTCCTGAAAGTTTCCATCATGAATAATGCTGCATTCTTCTCTGGGTAAAGTGGCGGCTGAGGCTGTGAAGGTTGGAGTCACACTGGCACAATGGCATGCCCCAGGGAGATGATGACTCAGGGTTGGCATCAATTGTGTGGCACCTCTCAAAAGTTTGGTTAGGCGCAGCCTTTGCATAATTCCGATGGACTGGTAATACCGTGACCTAGCAGTGAAGCCGTGAACAGGATGGATGAGATACAGGTGCCAATCGCTACTTGCTGGGAGTCAGAGCCGGTTCAGACAGTATTGATGGCCCGTACGCTGGTGTATGACTTGGATATTGAGGCTCTATCCTGAGGATAGGTCTATAATATCAGATCAGTGGGGGTCCGACACTCCGCACCCCTATCGATCAGCCGCCGGACACCTTACATTGTATAGAACTGGAAAGAAAAGGGTCCATCCACTGGGCAGTGGCCATTCAAGCTGAGCCGAGGTACGCTGGTGCCGGAAACCACAGTGGTGGAGCTTTCTGTCTGCTCCATAGTTTCCGTCACTGACAACCTGCGCAAAACTGATTGGTCGAGTTGCTTGGTGTCAGACCTCCACCAATATCTTATAAACAGATCCGGTTGTATTATCTTTAAAATGGCCAAGACGGATCCGTCATGAACTTCATGGAAAGTTAATAGGGAATGGATTCGTTTTCTATTGTGTCTGAGAAAACGGATTCGGCACCATTGACTTGCATTGTGAGTCATGGCGGATTTGCTCTACGTGCCGTGCCGGACAGAAAACTGCAGCATACTGCGCTATGGGAACACAACCAAATGGAACAGAATATATTCTGGAGCACTTTGTTCTGTTCACTTCCGTTTTGTCCCTATTGACAATGAATGGGGACAAAACGGGAGCGTTTTTCTCCGGTATTGAGATCCTATGACTGATCTCAATATAGGAAGAGTTGAACGCAAGTGTGAAAGTAGCCTAACCCGACAGAGGCCAAAAGACTGTCCTGGTGCCCTTCAGTGGGCCACTATATGTCACTATACCATAAAAAAGGTCTAACATGGTATAGTAGACTGCACCGATCCAATAAAAAAATGTATACATCTTATGTGTGGTTTTTTTTTTTTCCCCACTTTTGACTGAGTGATGAATCTCACTGGGTGCCTATACAGCGAGATACCTCGCAGGCCTCTGTAAGAGATATACGGCAAAGGCAGGTGATTGTCATGTGAACAAGGCCACTTGCATGTAAAGTTTGGGAAATATGATCTCCTGTATGGCTTCTTGTGTTAAAAAGGCGGATCAGATCCCGGAGCAAGGAGAGGGGAACCGTTCCTTTACGTTTCCAGGGATCTGCTCTCCAGCTGTTCTGCAACTACAACTCCCAGAATCCTCTTTCACTTCTATGTGAGTTACAGGAACAGTTGAGTAAGTGTGAATGCTGGGAGTTGTAGTGTTAGAGCAGCTGGAGTGCGGACAGTGGCTGATCTCTGCTTTAGACAATGGTTTCCTTCTCCCATGTGCAGACATCTGGTCCGATGAGACATCCATGAGAGTCGATCTCTATGTACGGTGGAGCTTATGAGAATGGTGATATAAACGAAGGATGTCTCAGTCTTGTCCTAGGCACTGTTAAAGGGGTTGTCCAGCAAATGAAAATTATTTTAAACCAGGTCACCATGGCATAAGAAAACATACTCCCACTCCACACCTGACGCGGTCCGGGGTCTCTGCTTTCTGGTCCGGGGTCTCTGCTTTCTGGTCCGGGGTCTCTGCTTTCTGGTCCGGGGTCTCTGCTTTCTGGTCCGGGGTCTCTGCTTTCTGGTCCGGGGTCTCTGCTTTCTGGTCCGGGGTCTCTGCTTTCTGGTCCGGGGTCTCTGCTTTCTGGTCCGGGGTCTCTGCTTTCTGGTCCGGGGTCTCTGCTTTCTGGTCCGGGGTCTCTGCTTTCTGGTCCGGGGTCTCTGCTTCCTGGTCCCCCTCGACGCACAGGAAATTCCGCTCAGCCGATTAATGTTTATTCACTGGACAACCCCTTTAATACAGTCTCCCCCGGCAGCTGCCGGCCACATGTACCTGCCCCAGACACTGTAGAAGTATAACCTATGGACAGGATACGAGTGTGCCCCATATCCATGCAGGAGACCACAGAGCGTTTGCTCTTTGACCTTCACTGATTTATTTTACTATTAGATGTTCTGGTATCTAAATTAAAATGAAATGAAAAAAGGGAAGTGCGCTGTGCGACTGTTGAGAAGGAAAACAGGTGTTGTTTGGTTTTGCTCTCTCCGTCATGGTGGTAAAATGTTCATGTTTGCTGTGATACAATGTGAGGGGTGCCGCTGTGTAGTGATGCTTGGCACTGTTTCATGGGTGAAATGTCGTCCCTTTTGAATCCATGTCTTACTGTAACCCTTGGGTCCCCAACCACTTCAGTTATTGTGAAACTACACTTGCTCTGCCATCGTTGGTACTCCTGTAGAAGTGGATGGAGCACGCTGGGAGTTGTAGTTTCCCAACAGCTGGTGTGACAGAGGTAGCAGAGCCCCTTCAGAGCCTTCATGGGGTACACTGGGAGTTGTAGTTTAATACCAGCTGGTGTGGCAGAGGTAGCAGAGCCCCTGCTGCTATTGGCTGGAGCCCCCACCCACCCCCGTCTCCGGATGTTTTGGTCTGCATGATGGGATGATGTGCAGGGATCAGGAGTGGCGCTGGTGCCGGGGAATGGGGTAAGTATATCCTATATGAGAGGCCCTGGCATTGGGGGCATCATTAGAGGGGTATTAAAGGTGCCGTTGTGCCATTAACAATACAGAGCGACCAAATAGTGCGGTCTTCATTAGTGTAATTAGGAACCTGTACGGCCGTGTGGGCACACCTTGACATCTCAGCAGGTTGATGAAACCACTGTTACAGCCTAAGGCTACTTCCATACCTGCGTTCGGTGCGGATCCGTCTCGTATCTGCACAGACGGATCCACACTGATAATGCAAACGCTTGCATCCGTTCAGAACGGATCCGTTTGCATTATTCTTTCAAAAATAAAATCTGTTTTCAATTGCACCATATTGTGTCAGTGAAAACGGATCCGTCCCCATTGACTTACATTGTAAGTCAGGATGGATCCGTTTAGCTCCCCATCGTCAGACTGTCCCCAAAATGCTGCAAGCTGCGTTTTAGTGTCCGCCTCAAAAGCGCAACGGAGACCGAACGCAGCCAAATTGATGCATTCTGAGCGGATCCTTATCCATTCAGAATGCATTAGGGCTGAACTGATCCGTTTTGGGCCGCTTGTGAGAGCCCTGAAACGGATCTCTCAAGCGGACCCAGAAACGCCAGTGTGAAAGTAGCCTAAGGCATTGTGGCCACATGACTTACCTGCTCCTGGAATGTATCCAGACATCGTGTGCTAAGATCATCACACAGGTGCCAGGTCTGTCTTGTGACTATACGTATTGTTGGCTTTTCATTCTTATTACATTTGCATTAACCATACCAAGTTTCCCTGAATGTGCACATATATATGAATACACGTACAAGGCTGACGGGGGGGGGGGGGGGGGGGGGAGATGTTACCAAACACTATGAGCCATAGAAAACTCATTCCCATACCGCCAGCCCATGACTCGGTCTTGGCTTGTAAGTAGATGGCTTCCTGCTCTCTTCTATGTCAGTAGCTATAAGGAGGGCTCTAAAGAACGCTCTTCCAGAGCTCCTCTGGTCGCATGGGTAGCTTTACAGAAGATCTCCTGAGGGTAGATCTACCGGAGGTTTGGAAAAATTTGGATTGGTAGCGCAGTACAATGTAGGGATAAACGGAACCTGTCCCAGTGAGGACAGTATAGTGACAAACCCATTGATTGCAGCGGTCTGTCACTATAAATTCAGTACTGATATAATACCGACATGCCGGACCTCGCAGTGTGAGGGAGATGGGTCCGATGACATGGCCTCCTGACACCGACAGACAGGTGTGTCCCCTGTGCAAGGGCCTCTCTCAGCAGAAGCTGACTGACCTGTTACATGTGCACTTGGCATCTATGTTGGCCCCATGGTCATATGTGCCCGCATTCCTGAGAAAAATGAAGTTTTACTATATGGAAATGAGCTGCAAGATCCAAAACGTTGCCCAAACAGCACTTTACATCGACATTTATGGCGTTTCAGTTCCCAATCAACCTAGTAATTTAAAGGGTGTTGTGTGTCTCAGATGGCATGAGCTGGGCACAGCATATTGGGTACTGAAGTGCCGGATCTGTGGAAAACTTGCAGTTTTTATTTCTTATAGTCCCATGCTCATTAAAGGGGTTATCCAACCACTGTAATGCCCCCCCAAAATTCCCGGGCACCACATACAGGTTATACTTACCTCCTCCCCCCGCCCGGCACCCGTGTCGCTCCTGATGCCTCCCTAGCATCGCGGGTGATTCTAGCGAGGCTCGTTCCTGTCGCGACCTGCTATTGGCTGCACCCCTGTCACCGGATGTTTTGATCTGCATGACGGATCCACTCCTGCGCCCTGTTGTGTGTGTCAAGGCAAAAGATTAGGGCCACATGTAGGGTGTTTTTAAATTGTGGGGTGATTTTCTCCTGTTACCACTTGAAAAAATGAAAAATTTGGGCGTTTCTTGTGAAAATAAAAAAAAATTCTAAATTCTATAAAATGCCTGTTGGGCCAGGGTACTCGCTGCACCCCTCTAAAAAATTTCTTGGGGACTGTAGTTTCTGAAATGGGTTAACTTTTTGGGTTTTCCACTGTAGGAGTACCTCCAGATTCTCTACAAATGCATCCCCCCCCTCAATCCACATTTTAGTAAGCCTTCTGTATTCAGAATGCTATTATTTTCCTTTATAACCATGTTATAAGGGGAAAATTAATAAAATGAATAGAACACCTAACCCGAACTTCAGTGAAGAAGTTCGGGTCTGGGTACCACATTCAGTTTTTTTTTTTCTCACACACGTGCAAAACGCATTGAACTCGTGCGGAAAAAAATGAACATCGGAACGCCATCTCAGTCAAAACTGACTGCAATTGCGTGCCTACTCACATGGCTTTCCCGCAATGCACATGCGACGCATTTGAAGCAAATCCGGGACGCCCGTGTGAAAGTAGTCTAAGTGTTTTCATTGGTGGCAGTGGTGGGGCTCCAATCGGTTACCATTAGTGTTGAGCGAACTTCTGTTTTAAGTTCGGCGTCTAAAGTTCGGCTTCCGGTTAGCGGAGAATCCCGATATGGATTCCGAATTCCGTTGTGGTCCGTGGTAGCGGAATCAATAATCGGCCATTATTGATTCCGCTACCACGGACCACAACGGAATTCGAAATCCATATCGGGATTCTCCGCTAACCGGAAGCCGAACTTTAGACGCCGAACTTAAAACAGAAGTTCGCTCAACACTAGTTACCATGGCAGCCAGGACGCTACTGAAGCCTTCCACGGTAAGCTCCCTGCTGCTGTGTACATGTACAGGGCAGCATGGAGAGTGTGAAGTCCTATTCATCCTAATAGATCTCTATTAGGGTAAATAGGACAAGGGTTCTAGGCCCCCAAGGGGGCTAATAGTTATTTAAGGCTACTTTTCACACTAGCGTTTTTTTTTTTTCCGGCATAGAGTTCTGTCCTAGGGGCTCAATACCGGAAAAGAACCATGCATTCTGAATGGAGAGTAATCCGTTCAGGATGTCTTCAGTTCAGTCATTTTGACTGATCAGGCAAAAGATAAAACCGCAGCATGCTACGGTTTTATGTCTGGCCCATGACACCGGCATTTTTTTAAACTGATCAGGCATTTTAAAGACTGATAAAAGGAACCTGATCAGTCTTACTAATTCCATAGTTGGCATACAGTTCTGGCGACAGAAAAAAAAACACGAAAAACCGCGATTCGCTTTTTAAATTTTTTTTATTATTATTATTATTATTTTTTTAAGTCACCTTGTCCATTTTTGTGTGGTATCGAGTATCGCAATACCTTTTTTATAGTATCGAAATCGAATCAAAATTTTGGTATCGTGACAACCCTAAGGCTGGGTTTAAATTGTGTGTTTGTTGTGAACCCACCCTAGAGTTAGTTTCAATCTCGTAGAATCCTAGTTTGCTCGTTCATTGGTGATCTGTAGACAACTGCAGCGCGTGCAGTCATGGTTCGGTTAATAATGGAAGCCGTACCCGCAAATGAAAATAGAAATGACCCCTTTTTAATATTTAACCACTTTCATTAGTTTCAATTTCATTATTTTATTTTTGCAGATCAAAGCTGACAACATTGTTACCATCGCCTCTAAATACAAGCAGAATTATGAATGTAAGCTGCCTGCCGTGGCTGTGAAATTTCATCAGGAGAAGGAAGACGACCCTCAGACCTACTCAGGACTTGGAATATCTGAACTTCTGAAACCCATGGAGGCAGCACCTTGTGTAACAAAGGTATAGTTTAGGGTACTTTCACACTAGCGTCGTTCGGATACGGCAGGCATTTGGAAAGAAAAATGCAAACTGAAAGCTGTTTTTTCCGGATCCGTTAGACTGTATTTAATTTTTCCCAAAGATCAAAAGGGAAAATAGCTCCCTCTATGTCCCGGGGTATGAGCGTACTGGAAAACCGGATCTGGGAATGCAGGAATTTCTGGAACACTTGGTACTGGATCCGGCATTAATACATCTGTATTGTACATCTCTAAGTGCGGTATTGTTCCGGGATTTTGGCTGGAAAAAATACTGCAGCAAGCTGCAGTATTTTGTCCGGTCAAATACCGTACAAGGGACAGAACTGAAGACATCCTGATGCATACTGATTGGATTGCTTTCCATTCAGAATGCATTAGGACAAAATGGATGCGTTTTTTTTCCGTTTTTGAGACCTTTTACTTGATTTTAATACCGGAAAAGAATAACGCTAGTCTGAAAGTACCCTGAGTGTTAGTCTTTGTGGCTGTTTTATTGTCCTCTTTTTGACATCCACTCCTCAATTTAACCATGACAATATTTATATTTTTTCCTTTACTATCATTAAAGGGGTTGTCACATGGCAACGATCTATCTCCTGTCCATAGGATCACTGGTCGGACCCCCACCAATCTTTTTATCTACTGTCCTGTGGATCATATGGTCGTGTATGCTGTCGCTCCGTTCCACTCTATCGGACGGTCAAAGGTAGCGGAGCCGATGTACTGTCTCTGGCAGTCCCACAGAATAAAGCTGCTCCATACATTCACAGCTGCTGCTCCATTCAAATAGAGGAACATAGGACCTGTTTTTCAGATTGGCGGGGGCCCCAGTGATCAGATTCCTGCCAATCAGACCCTTATCCCCCGTTCTGTAGATTTTTATATTTTTTTATTTCTTCAGGAGGCAGCCACCTAACACCAGTTATTAGGTGCTGACAGCTGCCAATGTGGGAAAAGAAGTGAGATCTTGCAGGTTAAGGCTACATCCACACAACATTGAAAAACGGACATGTGAGGGACGTTTTTTAACAGCCGTCACACGTCTATTTTAAGACGAATGGCAGTCTATGAGGTTATTCACACAGCAGTTTTTTTTTTTTGACAGCCAGTGAATAACGGACGTAAAAAAATAGAACGTGTTCTATCTTGTCCGTTTTTCACAGGTTGACTGCCCTCATACAATTGAATGGGTCTGTTTTTAACGTCCGTTTCTCAGAAAGGCATCAGTGAAAAAAAACATCAGTTAAAAATTGACTTTTCTGAAAAAAAAGCCAAAATTCCAGTGGTGAAGTGAAAAGATGTGCTCTTTGTAGCGGGTCTATTTTGCTGGGTACATCACATCATTTTAGTCAGCCAAGAGGGCCCCAGATAGATTAGGGGAGATATTTCCCTCACCACCTCGATGATGGAGGCGGACATCCGCTTTGTGGTGGCATCCATTTCCATCGGAGATATATTCACAGATAACTTTAAGGCCTCTTTCACACGACCGTATGGCTTTTTCAGTGTTTTGCGGTCCGTTTTTCACGTATCCTTTCTGTTGTGTTTCCATTTCTGTTCTGTTTTTCCGTATGGCATATACAGTATACAGTAATTACATAGTAAAAATTGGTCTGGCCATAAAATTTTCCATAGATGGTTTCGCAAAAACGGGACATACGGATGCATTTCCGTATGTGCTCTGTTTTTTTGCGGACCCATTGACTTGAATTGAGCCACGGAACGTGATTTGCGGGCAATAATAGGGCATGTTCTATCTTTCAACGGAACGAAAATACGGAAACGGAATGCATACGGAGTACATTCTGTTTTTTTTGCGGAACCATTGAAATGAATGGTTACATATACGGAACACAAAAAACGGCCTGTAAATAGGAAAAAATAAAAACTGTCAAATAAAGATGACACCGGCTCCTGCAAGTATGGGTCATTTGAGCATGTTTTAACATGGCAGAAACGGAGCATTTGCCTCAAATTAAATATTTCAACATGAATGCTTCAAATCCCATTGTGAAGCAGACTGGGATTCAGGCCTCGGGTTGCACACGTTGAAACTGTTTGATTAGCAAACCCCTCCATCTAGATTGTTTGCACACAGATGACCTATATCTGACTCTTTGGTTAAAAAAGAATGATTTAGTTCTCAAAAAACGTACCTGGCACTCAGGCCCTAATTGCCCCAGAAATATATGCTGCTGTGTTTTTGTATCACTGGGAAGGCATTCCCTAGAGCAGGCATGCACAACCGCGGGCCACATGCGGCCCCTAGAGCCATGGTTTGCGGCTCCTGTCCTGCTGGGCAGATACACAGCTGTGTTTCTTCCTGGATCGCTGCGCAGCGATGGATGACGGCTCCTGCAATGTAGCAGGAGCAGGATGGGACCGGGGAAGCTGATAAACTGCATCTGCCTTCTCATCAGTGCTTCTGCCTTCTCCTCAAGGAGCACTCTGCAGTTTAGAAATATAAGTAAAAAGAAAATACATTAAAAAAAAAAAAAATAAAAAAAAAAAGGCCACACCAACCAAAACCATCTAATTATAATTGCATATTTAAAGAATGAGCAATAGTTTTAATTAAAATGGCTTTTTAATATATATTTTTTCTTTTTAAAGTCATCTGTCATGTAATATAAAGCTGAAATTTTGGTAGCCCAATAAGGGAAGTTACAAGTGTTTGAACAACGTGTGCTAAATCGCAAAAAAGTGCCTGGTCATTAAAGAGGACCTTTCACCGGTTATTACCCTATGAACTAACTATACAGACATGTAGAGCGGCGCCCGGGGATCTCACTGCACTTACTATTATCCCCGGGCGCCGCTCCGTTCTCGCGTTATGCCCTCCGGTATCTCCACTCACTAAGTTATAGTAGGCGGAGATTTCAGTCACTAAGTTATGGTAGGCGGAGTCAGCCCTTGTTCTGCTGTAGCGCTGGCCAATCGCAGCGCAGAGCTCACAGCCTGGGAGGTTCTTTTCTCCCAGGCTGTGAGCTCTGCGCTGCGATTGGCCAGCGCTACAGCAGAACAAGGGCTGACTCCGCCTACCATAACTTAGTGACCGAATATACCGGAGGGCATAGCGGCAGAACGGAGCGGCGCCCGGGGATAATAGTAAGTGCAGTGAGATCCCCGGGCGCCGCTCTCCATGTCTGTATACTTAGTTCAGAATGTCAGGATCGGTGAAAGGTCCTCTTTAAGGCCTTTTCAGGCCTGGTCATTGAAGGATTAACCAGTAAGTGCTTTCCCCGCTAGTAGGGCCTCATGCACGCGACCGTACTTTATTTTGTGGTCTGCAAAACACCGATACCAGCCATGTGTGTTCTGCATTTTGTGGAACGGAGCAACGGATGCAGACAACACACAGAGTGCTGTTCACATCTTATGCGGCCCCGTTGAAGTGAATGGGTCCGCCTCCGAGCCGCAAAAAAATGCGGATCAGATGTGGACCAAAACAATCGCCGTGTGCATGAGCCCTCACAGAAAGTGCTTACTGGTTATTGCAGGGCACCTACAAGAAGAAGAACCAGTGAAGGAAAGCACTCATTTGTGAATAGGAGGCAGGATGGAAGGAAATGTCGCCACTTAAAGAGGACCTTTCACCGATTCTTACCCTATGAACTAACTATACAGATAGGTAGAGCGGCACCCGGGGATCTCACTGCACTTACTATTATCCCCGGGCGCCGCTCCGTTCTCCCGCTATGCCCTCCGGTATCTCCGCTCACTAAGTTATAGTAGGCGGAGATACCAGTCCCTAAGTTATGGTAGGCGGAGTCTGCCCTAGCGCTGGCCAATCGCAGCGCAGAGCTCACAGCCTGGGAGGTTATTTTCTCCCAGGCTGTGAGCTCTGCAGTGCGATTGGCCAGCGCTAGGGCAGACTCCGCCTACCATAACTTAGGGAACGGAGATACCGGAGGGCATAGCAGGAGAACGGAGCGGCGCCCGGGGATAATTGTAAGTGCAGTGAGATCCCCGGGTGCCGCTCTACCTATCTGTATAGTTAGTTCATAGGGTAAGAATCGGTGAAAGGTCCTCTTTAAAGGTGTTTCCCAGTAAAAATAATTTTTTAACAAGTTTCTGTAGCATGGTCCCTGAAACAGAAGGTTCCTACTTTCCTGCTCTATGCTGCTCTCACTGTCTCCATCTTCCAGTCCCGGAGCGTCTCTCCAGCAAATGACTTCAGTGGTGAAACGATGTTTGTGGCCACATCACCACTGAAGCCAGCCAATATTACTTTATTATAAATATATTCCCAATTACCTTTCATTAGTTATAATGGCTCGTTTTTGTCTAGGGAGTAATCATCAGGGGAAATAAAATGGCCCCCGTCCTGTTAGTGCACACAAAACCTGTCCTAATCACATAGGAGGACAAGTTAATTCAGAACACTGAGGGAAAGAGCTGCCTCATCCTCCTCTCTGCTCTGCTTGTCAGGAATTATTATCCCGAATAGTTTAATATGATCCTCAGTTGAATCTCTGTAGGAATGGAGCTCATGAAGAGACATGAAGTACAGAGAGGAGGATGGCGGTGTAGATAATGAGCAGCAGCACTTGTATGCAGTCTCCATTACCACAGCCCCACATTACCACAGTCTGTCCTGTTCATTCCTCTCTGTACTTTATGTCTTCTTCAGCTGAAGAATGGAGTTCATATTAGCTGTATTTAGGATCATAATCCCTAACAAGCAGAGGAGGATGAGGCAGCTCTTTAGCTCAGCGTTGTGAAGTAGCTTGTCCACCTGTGTGATTAGGACAGGTTTTGTGTGTACTAATAGGACAGCAGCCATTTTATTTCCCCTAATGATTGCTCCCCAGACAAAACGAGGCATTATAACTAATGAAGGTTATTTGGGAATATATTCCTAATAATGTAGCATTTCAGTATTTTCATTTTCTTAATTCCTGGAGAACCCCTTTAACTTTTTTTAGCGGCCCCTTGAAATAGAGCAAAAAAGGTTGTGCAACTCTGCCCTAGAGATAATTTTTACCCCTTCCTGACGTGGCGATTTTTTTATTTAATTTTATTTATTAAAAAAAAAAAAAAAAAAAAATATATATATATATAATTATATTTTTTTTTTTTCCTTCCCCATTTTTCCTTTTTTCATTTTTCATTCACTGCCTTCCCTGAGCCGTAACTTTTATTTTATTTTTTCCCATTTACATAGTCGTATGAGGGGTTGATTTTTGCAGGACAAATTGTAATTTCTAATGGCACCGTTGGCACCGTTTAATATCACATACAATGTAGTGGGAAGATGGAATCCAAAATGGGGTGGAATTGGAAGAAAAAGCAATTCTGTCACAGTTTTATGGGTTTTGTTTTTACGGTGTTCCCTATGCGGTAAAACTGACCTGTTACTTTCATTCTCTGGGTCAGTATGATTATAACGATACAACATTTGTATCGTTTTTCTTGTGTTTTAATACTATACATTTTTTGCAGTTTTCATATTTATTTTTAATTTTTTTTCTTACTTATGCTCATATTCTGACTCCTATAACTTTTATTTAATTTTATTTTATTTTTTTCTGTTTACAGTGTTCACCATTCAGGATAAATACATTTATATTTTAATAATTTGGGCATTTTGGGACCCGGAGGGCGATCTTTATTTTTATTATATAGTAAGGGTGCTATTTTGAAATTTGTTTTATATTTTTTTTTTAAACTTTTTCGCTTATGCCTTACATTGCAAAGAATTATCATTGCAATGAATGGTGAATTTGCTATGCTCTTATGAAGCCCTGCCACCTGCAGTCCTCTATAAGAACTACAACTGTAATTGCATGGGTTTCTTCAGAGAACCTGGCTATTGCAGACAATGAACAGCTTCCCTGATTGCTGCGTGGGGAGGGGGGGGGGGGGGGGCGTTCAGGCCCCGGGAGCGCAGCGCACTCAGAGAAAGCAGCCTCCAATGCCGTGGTCACAATTGAGAGGTTAGATGTCTGTGATCGGCATTCTCATTGATCGCAGACATTAGCCCTGGGTGTCTGCTATGTAAAATCCGGCAGCTATGGCACCCACTCCACTCAGGAGCGGCCATTATCTTTAAGACCCGATTTCAGTAAGGGATTAAACAGCAGCAGCGGGTCTGCTTTTTTTTTTTTTTTTTTTTTTTTTCCTGTTGGTCTGACAGACATGAATAGGAGGTGTCACCCTCCCAAAATTGTAATTTAATGTCCTCTATATTTCCTCTCCAAAAATCTATTAATAAGGCTGCCCTGACTATATGACAGTCATTTAGTTACTTTAAAAGTATCATAGGTGCCCGGGGGCTCACGTCAGCAAGGATGGCAGATTTAATTTAAAATGGATGAATACTCTGTTCTAAAACACAAAAAACAGTAATCCGTTTAATCTCAAGTGAAATGAACTAAGATATATGACTTATTAGTCCTTACTGAACTAAATATCCCACTTTTTTTTTTTAGAGGGTTGGTCATTAGTTTTCTGGTCTCCGAATGGAGGCTTCTGATATCTTACCTGAGGCATCCCTAAGAATCACAGGAATAATGCTTTAGAAAGCACAGTTTGCAGGAATCCATGATCTGCAAACAGTTTTTGTTCTAGGAAAAGGACAGCTATCTCAACAGCTATTGGGTGCTGGGTGCTGCCTCTCCACTGCTATCAGAAAAAGAAGCGAGATCTCGCAAGACCACGCTGGGTGCGGCAACATCTCGCCCGATATGTATTTGTCATGGGCTAATAATCTATTATTAAATGTCATACTTTGTTTTTCAGACCAAAGACTGGTGGACTTACGAGTTCTGCTATGGAAAGCACATCCAGCAGTACCACATTGAAGGTATGTTGTGTAGTGAATTGCAGCGCCACTTTTCAGTATCCTGTAATGTGGTCTATCCTGATGTATACCGAGTCGTATAGCTTATGGCAGTGGCTTCCCATAATAATCTGGCGTTGGCACCACTAGTGCTTGCTGGTAGTAGACATATCCTATCCCCAGAACAGTGACCGTTTTGTGGTGTAATATCAGTGTGTCATATCAAACTGAAAAATGTATCTGCCAACTGATATTTTACAATTTTGTGTGTGTCTGCCTTTAATGTGTTAATGAGCTCCTGACTATTGCTCAAAGCTGAATGTGCCTTACGTCTGTTTTTCATGGCAGCCCTTTCCTTCCCCTGTTTTCTGCATCACCGCATCCGGATGCAGGATGTTTACATGGAGAACTTCCTGTTTTCATCCACTTCCTGGTGGGGTTTCTAACCAATCCCAGCATGCTTTGCTCTGTAAAGCATTTGTAGTTTCCAGGGAAGGTACTGTGTTACTGCACAGAGCAGCATCATGGGAGACGTACGGCCCCAGGCTGTATGCCGTAGGTAAGTTCACTTAATAACAAGTACTAATCTGGTCTGAGGAAGAGAAGCCGAGCTCTGTGATATAGAGGGTTATGTGGTTTGGGGCAGGATTTCTGAGGGTAAATGAAACTGGTTCATGATCACATTGATGTATTTTTCATTGGTGCATATTTATTTTATTTTTTTCAGAATCTGAACTAAAGGGAGACATATTGTATCTTGGCTACTATCAGTCTGAGTTCGACTGGAATAATGAAACTGCGAAGGTGAGTTGTGTGGCCAAAATCCAGAAAGCCGTCACAGCATCTACTGTAACTACCAAATGATGGTCACTTATGCTGTGCCTGAATGTTTCTATTGTAGCAAGTAGAAAGGATCGGCACTCGACTCATCATCCGCAAACTCCAAGTTAGTAGCAAAGGAATCCCAGCGGACAACAGCTTCAATTCATAAGCTTGATATTTATTCCATCAATATTTACAGTAATTGGACACGTTTCGGCCCGTCCAGCCTTCGTCAGCAAATGTTTGCTGACTAAGGCTGGATGGGCCGAAACGCGTCCAATTACTGTAAATATTGATGGAATAAATATCAAGCTTATGAATTGAAGAAGCTGTTGTCCGCTGGGATTCCTTTGAATGTTTCTATTGGTCGTGGGACTGCATTAAAAACTACCATAAAAGTCACAAGCTGGGGCCAGGGCTTTGAGAAGTTTTATGTGATGTGATAAAGCAGTCTGCCACCCATACCGTGCCTGTAAGAGCTTCATGTTCCTACCCAGTGCTGTCCTCTTCACCAGTGACAACCTGTGCTCATTTACATTGGCTAATATTTGAACAGAGCACATATCCGCTATAAAGGTACATGACGTAAACTGTAGTGAAGTGAAGGGGGTTGTCGCACTTCAGCAAGTAGCATTTATTATGTACAGGAAGTTACTACAAGGCACTTACTAGTGTATTATGATTGTCCATATTGCCTCCATTGCTGGCTGGATTAATTTTTCCATCACCTTATACACTGATCGTTTCCATGGTTACGACTAGGGATGAGTGAATCGACTTCGGATGAAACATCCGAAGTCAATTCGCATAAAACTTCGTTCCAATACTGTACGGAGCAGAAGCTCCATACAGTATTAGAATGTATTGGCTCCGATGAGTCAAAGTAATTTCATAAATTAATTTGTACTGTGTAAAAAAATCCCGAACTCTGGTTCAGTTGGAACCGAACCAGAGTTCAGGAAATTTTTTTTTTTTTTTTTACAGTACAAATTAATTTGTAGCAATAACTTGGGCTCATCGGAGCCAAAACATTTTAATACTGTACGGATGTTTGCTCCGAAGCCAATTCGCTCATCCCTAGTTACGACCACCCTGCAATCCAGCAGCAGTGGCCGTGCTTGCACACTATAGGAAAAAGTGGTAGCCTAGGTGCACTCCCACAGTCCCAGCTACCAAATAGGAAACAATATGGATAATAACAATACATTAGGAAGTGCCTTGTATTATCTTACTGTACATGAAAAAGGCTACTTGCTGAAGTGAGAGAACCCCTTTAATCTTCATACCAGTGACTGTATTTGTGAGTTATCCCTTCCCTTCTGATCCTCAGATGTGTCATGTGACCAAGACTTAGAGCGAAGGCCGTCAATCACTGATAGGACCGCCTCCTTGTCTTTAAAGCCCAGAACGAGCAGTCATTTAAATGAATGAAGTACAAGTTTACTGAGTCTTTTCCCATAAAACTATACATCAATCTGCTCAGCTCCTCCTGCTCTATAATATGCTGCCTGCAGCTCAGACACCATGTTCAACATGACAGGTTCCCTTTAACAATGGAGGATGTATTCTGGGTCACTCATGGAGGGGGTGTAGAGAAGAATAGAAATCCGCAGCGCTCCAGAATGATGAAAAGTGTAAAATTCTTTTCTTCACCTCTATGTGAACGGGTGTAACGTTTCAGTCCTATGGCAGGACTTTTCTCAAGCAGTGAATGGTGTAGATACTGTAGAGTCTTCACTAGATATGTGTGTAATAATGAAGCTTTCTGACCCGATGGCTGACATGTGGTTTTCTTCTGTTAAGGCATCGAAACATCACCGACTAAAACGTTACCACAGCCAGATGTATGTGAACGGCTCCAAATGTGATCTGACCGGCAAGCTCCGCGAAACAGAAGTTAGAGTAAGAATACGATTTTGTGTTGTGCGATCCTCTTTCCCCGTTGACAAATCAAGTAATGCGATCGTATAACCTACCTCATGCTGAATAAAATCATTGCACTTGCTTATATTTTATCTGTGCTCCAATTAAAGGGGCTGTGCCAGTAAGCGCAGATTAGTATAGCAAAAAATCCCAATCCTGGTAAAAAAGTATCAATAATTGGATACCTGGTGCAACCATAGTCAGGATGCATTTCACTGCCATAAGGAATGATGGGACAGCAGGAAGTGGGATTCAAACCTGGGGGATAAGAGAACTGCAAATGAGGTCAATAAAAAAATACATCCAAGGAGGAATGGGAGCTTAGAGTACTTTATGGCACAACGCCTTTTAATATGTAATTTTGATTATAAAAAAATGGCTAGTCTTTCAGGTGTACCAGTAGTTTTTATAGTCTTCTTAAGATACTTGTACATTTTCAGTAGCTGCTGGCCAAACACTCGTTCAGCTGACTCCTCCGTACACATGCATGTTTTGCGCGACGGAGCTTGAGTTCATAGTAGGGAGTAAGCTGCTGCCAGACACCTGACAGCCTTTCTCCCTTGGAAACAAAAGGATCGGGCATTGAAATTCAACATGCCCTATCCTTATTTCCCTTTAGGCCTCGGGCACCGGCTGCGTGCACCCCACATCACGAACGCAGACCTATTCCCTTGAATGGGTCCGCAATCCGGAAGGTCCGGTGGTTTCTGTCATTGCTTCCGCATGGCAAAAAAAGGAGTGCATGCACGAAACCATTCAACTTAAATGGGTCTGGATCCGTCTGTGGAATCCACACGGATGTTGCCAGTGCATTGTGGACTGCAAATCCTTATTTTATTTTTATTTATCTGTAATCTACTGTCATTGTAATGTCTTTATGTTGGAGTTTTTGTACTCTGTGCTGCTGTAACACAGAATTTTCCCATGGTGGGGCTATTAAAGGATTTTCTTATCTTATGCGGACATACGGAATAGAATAGCACACAGTATTCTGTTGGTGGATTTTGTGGTCCCCTCAGAAATGAATGGGTCTGCCTCTGATCCACAAAAATGCGGAAAGAAAAATCCGGTCGTGGGGATGGACCCTTAAGATGATCAGTTGGTAAGGTATAAAGGTTTTGAAGGGAACTACAGATTGTTGATTGGAGTTGTGGAGGGAATTCACAGGCAGACACTCCATGCAGTTGTTGCCCTTGGTTTGCTATAAAAGCCTATGTGGTTTTATTAGACATGAGGTAATGTGTACTTTATTATTTCATTGCAGTTCGTGTGTGAAGAAGGCTCAGGAGACTATATTGCTCGTGTGGATGAACCTCAGTCTTGTACATATGTACTAACCATTCACACCACCCGTATCTGCAATCATCCATTTTTGCGTCCCGCTTCAAATGGCTCACCACAGCCTATAAGATGCCATCCGGCTCTAAGCCCTGAGCAGTATGTGGAATATGTGAAAGCACAAGTGTGTAAGTATGGCAGTGTGGCATCTATTAATTACACTTGAGGATATTTATTATATATATATATATATATATATATATATATATATATATATATATATATATATATATATATATATATATATATATATATATATATATATATAAAGAAGACCGGCACTCGCTGTTGATAATTTCTTCGTATTTATTCAGTCACATGTACAGGCAATAAGTGACGCGTTTCGGTGCTAACCGCACCTTCCTCAGACTTATCATCATACAAAGAACATTTCATGTTTAAATAGAGCGCCCAAATACAGGGAAATGACATCACACAGAAAACCACATCCACCAATCAGTGTTAAAACGAAAACATATGAGTTCCTTTAAATTCACTTTAGTTTGTTCCTTACTTCTTTCTTCCTTCATTATGTTCGCTATAAATAATACATAGAAAAAAATCATTTATTTTCTTACAAAGGATATTTTTATCAAAAAATTATTATTTTCATTATTTTGTTTTTTATTTTTTATTTTTATTTCTTGTTTTAAAGTTTTTTATTTGTTTTTAATTGCACTATTGCAATACTCAAAAATATAACATTGTAGAAAAATTATTATCCTGGGAAAAAATATTATTATACCAAGGTGATCTATCAGAGGAAGCTTTGTACATTATACTCCCGGTTGAGTCCGTGGGGCTCAATCGTTCGTAATCGATGTATCCAATAAGCCTCCCTCTGCAGCAATAACTTGTTCCTATCTCCACCCCGACGTGGAAGGGGTACACTGTCTATAATCTGGTAACGCAACTGTGCCACTGTGTGTCTATGTGCATGGAAGTGGAATGGTACAGGAAATAATAAATTTTGCTTGCGGATGGTGGACTTGTGGTTACTAAGTCTGTCTTTCATCCTAGTGGAAGTCTCTCCCACGTACAATAGACCACAGGGGCACTTTAAAATATATATAACAAAACGACTGTCACAGGTGAAATTTTTTTTTTTTTTTTTTATAGGTATGCGTTCGCCAGATTGTGGATGTGTAAAGTGTGTACCCTTGATTACACTAGAACAGTGTACACAATTTAAACAGGGAAAAGTTCCCATTTTAGGAGTAGCCAGTACTCTCTGTATAGATCCGGTTTTGCTACTTCCAATGTCCGCCCGTACTATCTTATCACGTATGTTTCTGGCTCTTTTGAAGCACATCATAGGTGGTAGTTTAAACTCCACTACTTGTGGGTACAACTTTGACACTACATTCCAATGTTTATTTATTATCCCTCTCAATCTCTGAGACCATGGATGATACTGAATTACAAGTGGAATCCGTGGTTCTTTTGGGGGCTTATCCTGTTTTATCTCGACTCGGTTCCTTTGTTCTTTTTAAAAGTGGGACACTGCCTTGCCGCTGTTAAGTGCCTTGCCTCTGATACAGCAGGTTGTAGGTTCAGGCCCCATCAGTCTCTTTTATCTCTCTGCTGTATCCTGGCCCCTGAAGCCCCCTGGCCTTCCGCGTCGCGGCTTCTCTGGGGCGCTATCGCGATCGCGGCCGTTTTTTCGGGCCGCGCTCCACTAATTTAGTCCCCGGCTTTTCGGGCCTACTAGGCCGCAACTTCCCGCCCACTTTCTAACCTTCCCGGGCTTTCTCTGTCACCTCCCCTCCGTGGGGGGAGCCTGGGAGGGGCCTCTCCTGCCTGCCAGTCCAGCCCCAGGTTCCTTCTCTCTCTGAGGGGCGTTTCTTCCTCTGGCTGTCGGCTCCTGCAGCTTGGGGTGCGCTGCGCAGTTACTGGGGTCTGGTAGGCAGCCTCTGGCTGAATTTCTCCACAGGCTCTTTTCCTTCCCTCCCCTCTCTATTGCTGCATTCTCCTGCAGCCCTTCCACTGCTCTTTAGCTGCTGCAGCACCTCTTGGGGGGCGTGACATCCGGGGTCAGATAGGACAGCCCTGCTGCTCTATGGGGCCTCCTCTCCCAGCCTCCCTATCGGATCGCCACGTATTTTTCGTGCGTCCGTTGTCTTCAGAGGTTTCCACGTGGTCGCCTTGTCCCCCCCTCCCACCCTTCTGTGTGTAGGTCCCCCCTGAGTGGGCTCCCTCCATGTCGTTCCATGGGAACCTTGCCTGACTCGCCCAATCCCTGGCGGAGTCGCTGGAGCGCTACCTACAAATTGCGGTCTTTTTCCCCCCCCTGAACCACGCTCACGCTCAGATACAGGGTCACGCAAGGAGTAGCCCATGGACCAACCTCGGGTGGTCTCAACTAGCTTCCACCCCTCCTCGGGTCCCCCAGGTCAGGCCGGAGGCTGGTGACGAAGCCTTCTGTCAGTTACCGCTGGGGACACCTCTGCACCGATTCCCTCGGAACAGAGAATCAGGCGGTCTTCCACCGTGCAGAATCCCTCTGCGTGGTCAAGTCAAACGTGCATGGTGGTACCTACCCTACCAGGTTTGGTGCCCCTCTAGTGGACTTTCGGATGGCGCTCTCCTAAATCCGCACTGGTAAGGCAGCCGTCACCGTGCTTAGCAACTGGGACACCTACGCGGTGTCTCTGGTATGTACGCCCTTGTAGGCTGTGCACGACAGACCTTCCTGGTTCCCCTATCCAGGGGCTATGTTCTAGGCAAGCTGATAATTCAGGCAAACGCCACTTGTAGGGTTGGCTCCCCTTCCCGGCCTCTAAGGGTTCTTTTGTAGTGCCTGTACCAGAGAATACAGGCCGGCTTCTATGCTGTGGCGATTACATCTGTCTGTTTCCAGCTGCCTTGTTATTTCATAGGTAGAGTTCCTGCTGACTGGTTAGATTTTCCATGCGGCACTATTTCCCCCCTACCGGGCGAAATACACAGGCCGTCTTCAATTGCCGTAGCAATTGCACCTGTCTGTTTCTAGCCACCTTGCTCCCTTCATGGGTAGAGTCCCTACACCATCTCCTGATGCTGTATCCAATATCCCTGGCGGGCTCTATTGTGTTCCGTGCGGCACTATTTCTCCCTTCCCGGCGAGATTTAGAGGCCACTCTCAATTGCTGTGCAATTGCCTCTGTTTGGTTCTAGTGGGCACCAGGCTGCCACCTTGTGCCCCTCATTTTTATTTACCTTCTCTACCTCCAGGGGCTGTCGCCGTTGCTCCTGTCTGGCTTTAGGGTGTACCTTGCGGCACTATTTCTCCCTTACTGGACGAGATATTGAGGCCACTTTGTAGTGCCGTTGCCACTGCAACCTCATCTAGAGTGCACCAAACAGCCATCTTACTCCCTTCTTAGGTGAGTTCCTGCACCGTCTCTGATGCTGCAGCCGTTACACCTGTCGGGCCCTATGGTGTGCCATGCAGCCCTGTTTCCCTCTTTTAGGTGAAATAGAGGGCATTCTTCAGTTGCCATTGCACTTGCCTAGTTGTGGTGTGCACCTGTCGTTCCTTGTGGTACCGTGCGGCCCTATTTTTCCCTTCCCGAGTGAAATATAGGTGCCATTGCTAACGTGGCAGCCGTTGCACTTCTCTGGTCCTAGGGTGCTCCATGTGGCCACATCGCTCTAATCTTAGACCTAGTACCTCTGCCATCTCCAGATTCTGTACCCATTGCACCTCTATGGTCGTTTCTCTGCACTACACAGCCTTATTTCTACCTTACAGGTTGAGGACCTGTACCCTCCAAATGCAGTCGCATTCCTGGATGCTGTGGCTTTGTTTCCACCCTCCTTAGTGTGCAACATGCAGCCACTTTACCTTGGTTTTGGGCATGTATTTTTAGTACCCACGTGCTGGGCCCTATGGTGCAATCTTGGCCCATACAGTTTCTGTATTACTGAGTGTTTCCTTCCCCGGGCTCTAATCTGTGCTGCGGATGTTGGTTACTTCCCTTTTCGGCCATCCTGGTTCAGCACGAACATGGTAGCCATATCTGGCAGGGGTGGGCCAGCCCAACCTCCTCCTTGTCGGTCTATTACTACTTCTGGTGTACCCAGTATATGACTGATCTGTTCTGATCTGGTGGGTGGTCCACATACAACCACGCTCCACCATGGTCAGGTCGTTGTTGTTTTTTTTTGTGCTAGGGTTGCTATTGCCATCCCTATCAAATACTACTTTCGGCTGCACTCTGCGTTCCCCATATTTTAAAGGAGTACCGCGTTTTCTATTACAGGGCGGACCATTCTTGGTGGAGTACAGTGATCTCCACTGGATCTTCTCCTTGTTGGGATACGTAGCTTGCTGTGCACCGGCCGCTGCAGCAGTTTTCGGCCATCACTGGATGTCCTCCGCCACACGGAATCCGTCTGGGGTCAGCGACATTATCCTCGCTGGACGTCCTCCCTGATGACTGTGTAATGAAGTCAGGCGGCACAGCGTACTGGTTGAGGGGTGCTCGGTTTGTGTGGAGGTAATCCCAAAATCAGAAGAATGAAAGAAAACCGGCACTCCCAAAAATCTTTGCTGGTGATAGATTTATTGGTCACTCATATGACGCGCAGCGTTTCGGCACTCACTCATACTGCTGCTCACTTCTTATTTGAAAAAGGCACCTGTGAGTGCCGAAACGCTGCGCGTCATATGAGTGACCAATAAATCTATCACCAGCAAAGATTTTTGGGAGTGCCGGTTTTCTTTCAGTCCTCCCTGATGAGTCAGGGACAGAACCTCTGAGCGTCACACACCTGCCTGGTAGGTGAATTTTCTGCTGATTGCTCTGACATAGGACAGGGTTCCGTAGTTCCTTCTGGGTCCGGATGTTCCCTTATATTCTCTGCTTAGTTGAACTATCTAACAGAGGGCAGTCCATCGGGACCTTGCTATTGTCTGCGCCCATCCGGTACTCTCTCCCCCTGGGAGCCTTCTGTATGTCGGTCGCAGCTGGTTTCTACATTTCGTGTAGTCATTCCCGCTTCTTTTATAGCGACTTCACCATTCCTTATGCATATGGGCGTCTGTTGTTTTAGTGGTACAACCCAAGCCGCTGTATTTGCCTTCCCCGGGACAATGTATGCTGATTGCTAGCCGCTATTCTTTGAATGGCTAGTTGTCCATGGCCAATTCCTTCTCGTAGGGTGGTTCTTTTTTTATTTTTTCTTGGATATTCTGGTTTTTGTTGTCCTCTGGTGGTTCGGTTCCTTGTGAGCCCATTGCGGGTACTCCTTTCTGTCCCCGTTCATTTGACCACACAGATTCTGTAGGATTATTGTTGTTTGGGAGGGGCCTGGGTTGATTGTTCCCCTTGCGGGTTCAAATAGCCTTTTGGACCTCATGGGGTTCATGTCTGTCTTCCCATCCTCCCACTTCAAGTACCTGGTGTTGAGTGGTTTAGTGCTACGGTTTGCATTTCCACCTTATGGTATCCTTCGGGAGGGACTTCCTCATGTTTGTAGAACCTTCCTCCTTAGACTTTTGGGAGTACTCTCCTTTTCCTCCCATGTCTCTCAGTCCAGTGCGTCCCTGCTGAGATTTCCTTGCCCTGCATCTCCCTGATACTTTATTTGGCCGGAGTTTCTCCGGTCTTGCGCTTCTCAGCGATATTTTGTTTTCAGAGGCTCGTTCCTCGTCTCCTGGCTTTGGGATGCAGGTTTTCTCTTATTTTTTTTCTTTGTACCTGGCCCTTACTTCCTACCCCCTCCCTTTCCAATAGGACGTTTAACTTCATCCCCTGCTTCGCGGTGGAGGGAGTCCTGCTCCCTTCATCTGTGAGCCTTGCTATTGCTTCCCTCACTCCAGTGTGCCCCTGCTGAGATTTCCTGGGCTTGCATCTGGTTCCCTTCTTCCCTGTTAATTAGTTTCGCCAGAGTTTCTCCGGCCTTGCGCTTCTCAGCGATATTTTGTTTTCAGAGGCTCGTTCCTCGTCTCCTGGTTTGGGATGCAGGTCTTGGCTTTTCTCTTTTCCTGGTTTTTACTTCAACCCCCTCCCCTTCCTGGGGTTGGCGGTTTCCCTTAGCGCCTTTAGGATCTTTTCCTTTCAATGGGGCGCTTAATTTTTTCACCTGCTTTGAGGTGAGAGGAGACCCGCTCCACTCACATGTGAGCCTTGCTATAGCTTCACTCTCTCGTTTTGGCCTTCAGTGATTCCAATTTCCCTTGCTCCCCTGGCCCTTCAGGGGTTCTCCTCAGGGTGTCTGTGCTTTCACCTGAGGCAATTGGGATGTTGGGTAGATCCGATACGCGACGCTGTCCTTCTTTCCCTCCAGCCTTTGGCTGAGCTGGGTGTTCCTTTGCCTTATTCTTGCATTGGGACCTTCTCCCAGGCATTTGTCCTGGGGTGCTGGCAGTCGTCACTGTGGCCTCCTTGGTGTTTCTCCCTTGTTATGAGGCTTCCTGCCTATTCCGTGCTTTTCTCCTGTTGGGTCACATGGTTCTCCCGCACCTGTATGCCCACAGGTGGCATGGTTGTTCTTCCCACCCTCGGGGACTGCTTTGGGACGTCCCATGGTGCTGTGTCCCTTAATGCCATGCACGAGAAAATTGGATTTTTTGTACTCACCGTAAAATCCTTTTCTCGTAGTAGGCATTGGGGGACACAGATCCCTCCCTATGTTGTTTTACTTCAGCTTCTCCGGGCTGGTCTCTTGATCTTTCCCGGTACGGGAGTTGTTGGTTCCTTGCCTTTCTTCTCTCTCCTACTGCTTTTGGTACAAACTGAGCTGCCTAGTGTCTGTGGAGAGGGTATAGCCCAACGGGGAGGAGCCAACACTTTTTATGTCTAGTGTCGCCTCCTAGTGGTAGTTGGACATATACCCATGGCCCCAATGCCTACTACGAGAAAAGGATTTTACGATGAGTACAAAAAATCCAATTATTGCTGGAACAAAGGCACATCTTGAAATAAGGTACTAAGTGCTATTAGGCCATGTCTTTACTTCAATAGCGATTATCCTGGTGACAGTTTCCTTTTAAAGCTCTCCTACAGCAGCGGAAAAAAAATGGCTGGGTTGTTATAGAAACCTGCGAGCTTCTATTGGTTGATAAGGGTCATGTGAGCAAGCTAATGCATTTTTGGGGAATATCTCAGGAACGGTAAGTCCTAGAGAGCTGAGACCTGTTCTAAAACCTTCCCGGACACCTGATGTAGCAAATTTTGTGATTGTAAATGCGACGGTGCCGATTCCTTTAGCAGACATATACACATACACGAAATGTACACGGGCGTCGTCCGTATTTTTTGCGGACCGCAAAATACATACGGTTGTGTGCAAGAGCCCTTACTCTGTGAATGATGGAATTATCGGCACCTTGTGGAAGGAATTAAAGGGCATCTGTCAGCAGATTTGTACCTATGACACTGGCTGACCTGTTACATGTGTGCTTGGCAGCTGAAGACATCTGTGATGTTCCCATGTTCATATGTGTCCGCATCGTTGAGAATTCTTTTTAAATATATGCAAATGAGCCTCTAGGAGCAACAGGGGCGTTGCCGTTACTCCTAGAGGCAACTGCTGTGCTCTCTCCACTTTGACAGGGCCAGGTGTGATGTTTTAACTACCTGGCTCTGTCAAAGTGCGGAGGGCATGGCAGTTGCAGAGAGTGAGCAGAGCCTCTAGATGTTGCTCCTAGAGGCCTTTTTATTGTTGTATTGCACTCATTTTATCTTACTGATAAGAATGTGGCTTAAAATAGGGTTTGACCTTTTAGTAGTTTAGAGATTAGGTTTATTAGATCGGCACAAAGTAAAAAGTACAATTCTCACATCTCAAAATAGTTAACCCTGCTCAATATATTTGATGAAGACCAGTTGAAAAAAAAAATAGGATTTTTCTCGTGCATGCCATTGGGGGACACAGCACCATGGGTATATGCCCGGCTGACACTAGAAACAAAAAAAGTACGGGGGCCCTGTAGTCCCCCTCCCCCTCCCTCCTCTCCATTTTTCTCCCCTCATGGGCCCCTAGTAGCCTGAGGCACTTGTGCTTCAGTGGTACCTCCATTCTGATCATCCTCAGCTTCATTTGACGGCGTGGCTGTTGAGACCGTGGTCCTGAAGTCTCGTGGTCTCTCGAACTCTGTCATCCGGACGATGCCTGACGCTCGCAAACCCCAGGCAGCCCGCATTTACTATCTGACCTGGAGAGCGTATTTTGCTTGGTGCGAATCTGGTCGATTTTCGCCCTCTCCGATTTTCTGTCCCTAACATTCAGGCCTTCCTCCAGGCCGGATTTGATAAGGGTCTTCGTCTGGCTTCTCTCAGGGGGCAGATTTCGGCCCTCTCGGTCCTTTTCCAGCGTCCTGTGGCCTCGCGGCCCCAGGTTAGGACTTTTCTCCAGGGAGTCGCTCGCCGAGCCCCTCCCTTTCGCTTCCCAGTGGAGCCGTGGGACCTAAATCTCGTTCTGGACGCCCTTCAGTCATCGCCCTTCGAGCCCTTGGCGGAGATCTTTGTCTTTTTGTCTCATTTAAGGTGGCCTTCCTCGTGGCGGTCACCTCCATCCGCCGGGTTTCCGAACTTGCGGCGCTTTCTTGCCGTTCGCCTTTCCTGGTGTTTCATCAGGACAAGGTGGTATTGCGTCCTGTCCCCTCCTTTCTCCCGAAGGTGGTTTCCTCATTTCATATTAATGAGGAGATTGTCCTTCCTTCTGCCCCAATCCTTCTCACTCTTGGGAGAAGTCCCTCCATTGCCTGGATGCTGGATGTGGTTTGGGCTCTTCGCCTGTATCTTCGCCTCATGAAACCCTTCCATCGTTCGCACTCTACAAGGCCCTGTCGGGACTACAAAAATAAAGGTTTGACTGCCTCCAAGGCCACCATTTCTCGCTGGGTTCGGTCGGCCGTCAAGGAGGCCTATGTCGCGAAGGGGCGGGCTCCCCCTTCCAGGTTGACCGCACATTGGACTAGGGCGGTTGGGGCTTCTTGGGCGGTGCGTCATCAGGCATCAGCTTCCCAGGTCTGCCGTGCCGCCACCTGGGCGTCGGTTCACACTTTTTCTAAGTTCTACCATATTCATTCCTTGGCTTCTGCCGATGCCAGTCTGGGACGCAAGGTTCTGCAAGCGGCTGTGCTTTAGATTGGTTGCATGGCGCTTTTTTCTTGTTTCCCTCCCTCGGGGACTGCTTTGGGACGTCCCATGGTGCTGTGTCCCCCAATGCCATGCACGAGAAACTTTTATTTATTGTACTCGCCGTAAATTCCTTTTCTCGTAGTCGGCATTGGGGGACACAGATCCCTCCCTTCTTGAGTTTCTTCTTGTTTTGAAGTTACGGCTTTTGCCTGGTTTGGTTGTCGGGTTTTCCCCGTTGAAGATTTGTTGGCTTTTCAGTTTTTGATTCAGGTGTGGCGTTCCTACTGCTTTTGTACCGACTGATCTCTCTCGGTCCTGGCAGAGGGGTATAGCCCATCTGGGTGGAGCCAACACTTTTTTTGTTTCTAGTGTCAGCCTCCTAGTGGCAGCTGGGCATATACCCATGGTGCTGTGTCCCCCAATTCCTACTACGAGAAAAGGATTTTACGGTGAGTACAAAAAATCTAATTTTAGCCCAAAATTAGTAAATTGCAATTCTAAAAAATATTGCCTCAGAAGGTGTACGTAGCCTTTAAATTCCAGGAGTAATGTTAGTGTCGCGCCATTTTCTGTTTCTATTGAACAGCCTTTCTATAACCTCCTCTGGAAATGTGCCAAGGTAGACACACTCGTTCAGTCTTGCCTCCCTCTCTCTGTGGATGGACCCCTGGTGTGGTCTTGAAGCTGAAGCTTCTTCTTTGCTTCTCGGAGGAGAAGCTGAGCCTCTTAGATTGAGACCACGTTACTGTAATTATCCGTACCTGGCATCTCCTCTGAGAAGAAAAGATTCAGCAGCTTCAGAATTGGACAGCTCGCCACACCAGGGGACCACTAGGCTAGGATGAGGGTTGCAGTAGGAGGTGATCAGCTCCCTTTTCCTGGCATCCAGGCCTAATTGCTACCACATCTTCCCCTTATTGTACGGTGGGGAGTTTCCCCCACTGCCCACTGTGACAGCATGTCCAACTAGGTGGCCCTTAAACTGGACCAATGACACATCCAGAATTGGAGCAACTCCAGCACACACCAAGGCTAGAGGAAAATTACTCCAGCCTGCCAGCCACAGGCAGGTATAAACCCAGTGGCCACATCCAGCCAGATGGCTAACCCCAGAGACACCAAACAGGGGAGGAACTAGGAGAAGGGGAGAAAAGCACATACATGCTGAGACAACGTGTTGCCGCTGGCAACCAGCATGCGCGGCAAAAGTGTCAAGGCGCACAACACAGACTGTGACGCATTCATGCAGCTGCTCCATTCATTTTTGTTTGGGAGTTCTGGAGATAGCAGAGTACCTTAACCCATTTTCTACCAGCAAACATGGCTCTAGTTCGCGTGTGAAGAGGGCGTCCTGTCCAGCGGGTCTCTGCTGTTTCAAATGGCAGAAACGCGTGACTAATGACCACTACTGGCAATAATGCTAATCACTGTCATTAAAGCCTTTTTAGATGTCATGAAGCGTCTCTGAAGCGACCAAATGTTTTGAAGCTGCAATTCTTATTTCTTATCCGTATCATTGGGGGTCACAGGCTTGACCATGGGTGTAGCTGTTGCCACTAGGAGGCTGACACGGAGCATAGTTCTGGACACCCTGGAACGTTTCGGATGGATCTTGAACAGGCAGAAGTCGTGTCTTTATCCATCGCAGCAGTTGACTTATCTGGGCATGGTGCTCGACACATTGCAGGCCAAGGTGTTCTTGCCTACAGAGAAGCTGTCCACTCTCTGTCTTCATATTCTCCCCTTGTTGTGGCCAGGTCCTGTTCTCATTCGCTGTGGCATGCGAGCTCTGGGTCACAAAAGGGGCGGAGAAACATGTGTTGGCACTGTCGTAAGTTCACATGCCCGGTGTCGACAGCTGGATCGCTGACTTCCTCAGCCGGGAGTTTCTCGATCCCGGCAAGTGGGCTCTTCACCCACAGGTCTTTTGGGCCATCTGCGAGCGGTGAGGGTGACCGGATGTGGATCTCATGGCCTCCCGCTTCAACAACAAGGTAGAGGACTTCGTCGCGCAGTCCAGGGACATGGCATGCGACACGTTGGTAATTCCGTGGAGTCGGTTCACGTTTCCTTATGTGTTCCCGCCTCTGCCTCTCATTCCGCGCCTCCTCCGGAAGATCAGGGCCGAGGGACTGCCCGTCATTCTCGTGGCCCCCGATTGGCCGCGCCGGGTTTGGCACGCATCTCTAATCGCTATTCTCGCCTACGAACCCTGGCGTCTTCCTCTTTGGGAGGACCTCCTGTCGCAGGGGCCCATCTTCCGCGCGAATTTAGGGTCGCTACATTTAACGGCATGGCTGTTGAAGCCGCCGTACTGAAGGTGATCCAGACCATGACTTGGCCATCATCTTCCCGAATCTATGGGCCGCTCCCCTTTTCAGTCATCCGTTGGATCCTTGGGATCTTAATCTAATGCTCAACGCTCTCCAGTCTTCTGTTTGAGCCTTTGCAGCAGGTGTCGCTTCACTTCCTGCATTACAAGGTGGCGTTTTGGTGGCAATCACTTCCATCCGTAGGGTGTAAGAACTCGCGGCCCCTTTATGTTGATCGCCTTTCCTGATCCTCCATCAGGATAAAGTGGTCCTTTGCCCTGTTCAGGCCTTCCTGCCGAAGGTGGTGTCGGCATTCCATCTAAATGAGGAGATTATTCTCCCTTCATTTTGTCCAGACCCGGCTCATCCTCTGGAGCAGTCGCTCCATACCCTGGATTTGGTACAAGCCGTTCAAATCAATCTGTCCCAGACTGCATCTTTCCGGCGGACGGATTAACTGTTTGTGATTCCAGAGGGGCCGACATGAGGTCTGGCGTCAGTCTTCCATTTCCCGATCGATTTGTTTGGCCATTGTGGAAGCGTACCGTGTTAATACCCGGGCCCCACCCTTCCGGTTGACTGCTCATTCGGCTTGGGCAGTGGGGGCCTCTTGGGCGGTGCATCACGGGGCTTTGGCCCTTCAGGTATGCAAGGCGGCTACTTGGTCATCTTTGCATACTTTTTCCAAGTTTTACAGAGTGCACACCTTTTGCGTCTTCTGACGCTTCTCTGGGGGCGTAGAGTTTTGCAGATGGCGGTTCTCTGAGTGACGGGAGGGTTGCTTGTTATGCCCACCCTTGGGGACTGCTCTGTAATGTCCCATGGTCAAGCCTGTGTCCCCCCAATGATACGGATGAGAGAACTCTATTTTTGTACTTGCCGTAAAATCAGTTTCTCTTCCGTTCATTGGGGGACACAGCTCCCACCCATTCTTTTGTTCATGGGTCTTTTCGGGCTTGTATGGTTCTGGGTTGGTACTGTGATTTTCTTTGCTCCTCCTACTGCTTTTGCACTAACTGGTTTAGCTTAGTCCCTGTAGAAAGGGTATAGCTGAAGGGGAGGAGCTTACACTTTGTGTGCTTAGTGTCGTCCTCTTAGCGGCAACAGCTATTCCCATGGTTAAGCCTCTGTCCCCCAATGAACAGAAGAGAAACAGATTATACGGTAAGTACAAAAATCTAGTTTTTGGCCAACATAAGTAATTATAAATTCTGTATAAATCATGGGTCTTAAAGACTCATGAGGGTTCAGAATGAGAAAAAAAAACTTAAATATATAAAATAAAATATATATTTAAATCGCCCCCTTTCCGTAGAATAAAAATAAATACATAAATAACAAAATATAAACATCATGGGCATCACCGGGTACAAAAACGCACCTACTATAAAAATATCAAAATATTTTTCCCATCTACGGCGAATGTCGTAACGGAAAAAAGGGTCAAAATGGCCAATTTGCCATTTTTTACATTGCTTCTCTTACCCAGAAAAATTTAATCAAAAAGTCACACACTCCAAAATGGTATCAATAAAAACTACAGATTGTTCTGCAAAAAATGGGCCCCCACACAGCTTAGTAGATATAAAATAAAAAAAAGTTATGGGGGTCAGAATATTATTATTTTTTATAAGTTTACATTTTATTTTTACAACATTTAGACATAAAAAAAAACCTATACATATATGGTATCATTGTAATCGTACTGACCCAGAATGAAGGGCATAGGTCAGTTTTGCCGCAAAGGGAGCGTCGTGGGAATAAAACGCTGGAGGAATTGCTTATTATTATTATTATTATTATTATTATTATTATATTACACCCTAGTTGGAATTTGCCACCTGCCCCACAAATTCCCCCCCCCGCTTCCCACTACATTATATGCCATATTAAATGGTGGCATTAGAAAGTACAACTTGTTCCACAAAAAATAAGCCCTACAGCTATGTGAATGGAAAATGTAAGTTATGACTCAGGAAGATGGGGAAGAGAAATTAAAATGAAAAACCTCCCAGTATCCTAACCCTTTTCAAACCTCCGCCGTACATGTAATCCGGAAGTCCAGTCTTTTTAAAGATGGCACACAACTCGTTGTTTATTATTATTATTATTATTATTATTATTATTATAATAATAATAATACGGAAAAGGTCAGGAGCTAATGTCCGCAATCGGCGGTAATACCACGGCATATGGGAGCCTCGCGCTTCCTGGCCTGGGCTACCCTTCCCTGGCTGAGATCGTGAGCGGCCCGTACTTGTAATAGGCCTGAGCCTGTACAAGGCTCCCAGGCTGATTACTAGTATATTCCAATGCTGGCCTGCAGATGGCTGCACTGCTTTGGAATATACTGAGCTCTGTATTCTGTAATCGATTGCATGTTTTAGTCACCTTAAAAAATAAAAAAATAAATTTAAAAAGTAAACCTCATGGGCATCGCCATGTCTGAAAATGTCCAAACGGCGTTACAGGAAAAAAAATCTAAATGGCCGATTCACTGTTTTATTGTCACTTCATCTCCCCAAAAAAATTTGTGAAGTGATCAAAAAGTCATACACACTCCAACATGTTATCAATAAAAACTACAGATCGTCCTCAAAAAAAAATGAGCTCCATAGACATAACTATAAAGTTTACTGCAGTCATAATATGGCGATTGAAAAGAAAAAACCTTTTTCCCAAAGTTTTTTTTTTTTTTTTTTTTTTTTTCAGTATTAAAACAATAAAAACTATATCAATGTGGTATCGCCGTAATCGTACTGACCTGGAGAATGAAGGTAACAGGTCTGTTTTACCACATAGGGAATGGTGTGAAAACCTGTAAAACTGTGGCAGAATGTATTTTTTTATTTTTTTCAATTTCACTCTATTTGGAATTTTTCAGCTTCCCACTACATTGTATGCAATAGTAAATGGTGCAATTAAATAGGGCAGGGAGTGAAAAACAAATGCGAAAACAAAAAATTGCAGGGTCCTGAAGGGGTTAAAACTGGTTGTGAAAGTGGACATTTAATGAACACACTCAAAATGTAAAATTAGAATCATTTCCCGTTCTAGAGTTTTTTGTTTTTTTCCTGACCATGTAATGCTTTCAGACTAGGGCTGCAGCTATCGATTATTTTAGTAATCAAGTATTCTACTGATTTTAATCCAACGATAATAAGAAAAAGCGAATTAAAAGAACGTTTTCTATAAAAACTCATCAGCTCCCGTGCCATTAGTTTCTCCCCCAGTGCCATCAGTTCCCCCTCCAATGCAATTAGTTCAGCAGTGCCACCAGCTCCGTCTCCACAATCAGCTCGCCCCCAGTGCCACCAGCTTCTCCCACTGCCTTCAGTTCCCCCACTCCCCCTCCTAGCCATCAGTGCTCAGCCGCTGGGACCTGACGTTGCATAGCGTTAGGTCATAGTGCCTGCTTACTTGCACTGTGTCCTCACGACGTGTGTATGTCAGGATCCAGTGCAGCGCTGTGGGGGCAGGCGGGTGACCACGGAGCATGAGTAATAGCAAGCTCTTTACTCACTCCATGGTCACATGGCACAAACGAATCATCAATGCAAAAAATTTCCATAGAGGAGTTTTTTTGTTGAGTTAATCGATTTAATTCGAGTAATCGTTTTAGCCCTATTTTAGACGTTAATTTAAAAATATCTACGGTTAAGAACCCACTTTCTTTACAGATGACACAAAGCGTATAGTGGAGGAACTTTCTGAAGAACTGAAGACCCTTGATCGGAAAACATTGCCACTCAAAAGTGCAGGTTCTTCAGATCAAAGAGAACCGCTGAAGACTACCGAAGCCATAGATGAGAATCAGCAAGAGGAGACTGGTAGGTGGCAGCTCTGTGTGCTAAGATACAGATCACTATTTGAACTTAACATAACACTCAGCAAAGTATTTTGGGAAGGGGGGGGGGGGGGGTCATTTATTAAGACCAGTCTTAACCCTTTCATGACCAAGGGTCATTGATGCCCCAGTGTCCAGGTCAAAATTTACAAATCTGACATGCGTCACTTTATGTGGTAATATCTTTGGAACACTTTTACTTATCCACGCCATTCTGAGATTGTTTTCTCGTGACACATTGTACTTCATGATAGTCATATATTTGAGTCAATATATTTCACCTTTATTTCTGAAAAAATCCCAAATTTACCAAAAATTTTGAAAAATTCACAATTTTCCAAATTTCCATTTCTCTGCTTCTAACACAAAGTCATACCTAATAAAATATTTATTACTTAACATTCCCCACATGTCTACTTTATGTTTGCATCATTTTGGAAATGTCATTTTATTTTTTTAGGACGTCAGATGGCTTAGAAGTTTAGAAGCCATTCTTACAATTTTTAAGAAAATTTCCAAAACCCACTTTTTAAGGACCAGTTCAGGTCTGAAGTCCCTTTGTGGGGCTTACATAGTGGATACCCCCGTAAATGACCCCATTGTAGAAACGACACCCCTCAAGTTACTCAAAACTGATTTAAAAAACTTTGTTAACCCTTTAGGCGTTCCACAAGAATTAAAGGAAAATGGAGATGAAATTTCTAAATTTCACTTTTTTGGCAGATTTTCCATTTTATAATTTTTTTTTCTTTAACACATTGAGAGTTAACAGCCAAACAAAACTCAATATTTATTACCCTGATTCCGCGGTTTACAGAAACACCCCACATGTGGTCGTAAACTGCTGTACGGGCACACGACAGGGCGCAGAAGGAAAGGAATGCCATACGGTTTTTGGAAGGTAGATTGTGCTGGATTGGTTTTCTGAACGCCATATGTTTTTTATTTTTGTGCCGATCGTCTTGTGCAGGGGCTCGTTTTTTGCAGAAAGTGTTGAGGTTTTTATTGGTACCATTTTTGGGTACATAGGATTTTTTGATCATTTATTATTACACTTTATGGGGCAAGGTGACCCAAAAATTGGCTGTTTTGGAACAATTTTCATTTATTTATTTTTACAGCGTTCATCTGAGGAGTTAGGTCATGTGATAGTTTTATAGAGAAGATCGTTACGGACGTGGAAATACCTAATATGTATACTTTTTCTTATTTATTTAAGTTTTACACAATAATAGCATTTTTGAAACCCAAAAAATGATGTTTTAGTGTCTTTATAGTCTGAGAGCCATAGCTTTTTTATTTTTTGGGCGATTGTCTTAAATAGGGTATCATTTTTTGCGGGACGAGGTGACTGTTTGATTGGGGGTCATAAGCCTTTTTGATCGCTTGCTGTTGCACTTTTTGTGATGTAAGGTGACAAAAATAGCTTTTTGGGCACTGTTTTTTTAATTTTATTTTTATGGTGTTTATCGGACGGGGTCTATCATGTGATATATTTATAGAGATGGTCGTTACGGACGCGGTGACACCTAATATGTGTATTTTATTTTTTCATTTTTTTATAGGAAAAGGCAATTTTCTTTTTTCTAATTTTACATATTTATTTATTTTCACTTTTATTATTTTCACTTTTTTTTTTTTTATCAGTTCCCTCTTGGATCTTGAAGATCCAGTGGGGCTGATAGTTGTACTATACTTTGCAATGCTCTTGCATTCCAAAGTATAGTACTTCCAGATTGCCTGTAGGTGGCAGCACTGGACGCCTTTGCCATGGCAACCGGACGCTGCAATCACAGCGCTGCAGCCCCGATGGTGGAGAGAGGGAGCTCCCTCCCTCTGTTAACCCCATGGATGCCGCAACCGCGGCATCTATAGGGGTTACAGGAGAGTGTCAGCATAGAGCTGACACTCTCTGCTGATGGCGGCGGCTCAGTAATGGAGCCGCCGCCATCGCACACAGCAGGGGGATCGGGGGGGGGGGCAGCGCTGGAAAGGGGGGGGGGTTGTTCGGGAGGCTGCCCACAATATCGAGGAAGGCTGGGGCAGGAGGGGCGGCTAGAAAATTAATGCAGGGGGCGGACTGCATGCCATCAGCGCAGGAGAGGGGCACAGATCGTCAGGGCACAGAGGGGCATTAAGGGCTTGGAGGGGCACAGATTGGGGGGGGCATGAGGAACACTATCGGCTTTCAGGCTCTGATCTGCAGAGCGCAGATCAGAGCCTGAAACCGGCATTTTAACACTGCCGCAATCCGAATGGTTAGTCTGCACAGACTAACCAATCGGATCGATTGCCGGCAAGGGGCCACTCTGATTGGCCCCTTGCTTGCATTACTGGCCTGTATGCTGTCCGTGACAGCACCAGGGCAGGGGCAGAAGCTTTAATCCAAGCGCTTTGCAGCGCTTGGATTAAAGAGCTGGCTTGACGTCTATACACGTGGTAGCTGCACGGGGCATGTGCAGCTATCACGTATATATACAGATTGCAGTCGTGAAAGGGTTAATAGCCCTTTTAGCTGGTGGTGGATCCTCCAAAGTTATTTTGAGGCGCCGGTTTCTACGTAACTTCGGCATATCCACCTGCTAGCCCATCCCCTTCCCCATTACATTCACTTTTTTACAAAGTGGAAACGGAATCCAGTCGGCACTCAAACCTGTGTTCACGTTGCAGCCGGAAGGAGGAAGCTCCACGTGGAATGTATAAAGAAATCCCAGCAACCGTATCTTTCTTCAGAGTACCGTATATTCTTTTATTTCTTATTCATTCAATATGACGCATTTTGGCACAAAGCCTTTCTCAATACATACATAATCAAAGTAACACCTCACCTTTTTATAAAACATAATGGATCAAACACAAGTGACGTAGCACGCCCAGCAGTAGGCGCTAACTATCACAACACAAATCGGCAACAAGGTTTCACTTTCGTATGTAGCAATAATAAACAAAGAATACCTATTATTATCCGTAGAGAAGTTCAGCGCGACGATAAGGTCTATGGTAAAAAAAAATCAATCAACCTATCAATAAAAAGAACAGTAAACTAGAAACATCAGCAGAAAATGTACTTTATAAACGTGTAATCTCATAATCACGGTTGAGACCCTTGGGGTGCATCGTATTCATTGTGTGAATCCGGTATGCTTCCCTGCGAAGTAGAAGTCTCTTTATATCACCTCCCCCTCCTCGGTCTTTTTATTTGTTTCAAAACTTGAAATCTCAATTGTGACACTGTTTTGTTTTTGTCAAAATGGTGGGGCAGCGGTAACAACTTATGCTTGCATATCCAATCTCTCGCTGCCTGCATTGTTTCCCCCACGTACAAAAAAACCACAGGGGCATTTTATCAAATAGATGACATTTATGGATTCGCATGTTAAAAAAATAAAATAATAAATTCTATCTTGAAGGCTTGTCCCGTATGGGGATGATAAAATTCCGAACCTTTAATGACATGAGAACATTGAAAACAATGGAGGCACGAGAATGTGCCTTTTTTCCCTGTTCTCAATGTCTGCTTCCTACTTCCCAAATCAGCATGTACTAATTTATCCCTGAAACTGGGGTTCTTTTTATTGAGAATTAATGTAGGATTTTTTTAATTCCTCAACATCAGGATAAGGCCTCTTTCACATGACCGTTTTTTTCCCCCGTTTACGGGCCGTTTTTTGCGGTCCGTATACGGTCTGTATACGGAACCATTGATTTCAATGGTTCCGCAAAAAAAACGGAATGTACTCCGTATGCATTCCGTTTCCGTATTTTCGTTTTTCCGTTCCGTTTTAACATAGAACATGTCCTATATTTGGCCGCAAATCACGTTCCGTGGCTCCATTAAAGTCTATGGGTCCGCAAAAAAACGGAATGCATACGGAAGTGCATCCGTATGTCTTCCGTATCCGTTCCGTTTTTTGCGGATCCATCTATTGAAAATGTTATGCCCAGCCCAATTTTTTCTATGAAATTACTGTGTACTGTATTTGCCATACGGAAAAACGGAACGAAAAAACGAAACGGAAACACAACGGAAACAAAAAACGGACCACTGGATCCGTTTAAAACGGACCGCAAAACACTGAAAAAGCCATACTGTCGTGTGAAAGAGGCCTAAGGGTCCATTCACACGTCGGCAAAATTGGTCCGCATCCGTTCCGCAATTTTGCAGAACAGTTGCGGACACATTCATTTTCAAAGGAGCCGGAATGTGCTATCCGCATCCGCGGATCCGCACTTCTGTTCCGCAAGAAAATAGAACGTCCTATTCTTGTCTGCAATTGTGGACAAGAAAAGGCATTTTCTATGAGAGTGCCAGCGATGTGCGATCCGCAAAATGCGGGACGCACATTGCCGGTGTCCGTGTTTTGCGGATCCGCAAAACATATACGGCCGTGTGAATGGACCCTTAGCCTTAGTCAGTATATGCTAATGTTTTCTAAGCATTTTATCAAAACTAGCATTATAAGGCTGAAATTTATGTATAAATGTTATTCTCTGCTGTTTATCTTTTACGGTGACATGAGATTGTAGGTCTAATTTTGCCTTGTCCAAAATGGATTTGGGATAACCCCTCTCCATAAATCTTTCTGTCATCTCCTCTAATCTGAGGTCCTGTCTTATTGGGTCAGAGACTACACATTTAATCCTCTGAAATTGGGATTTTGGTATCGCTCTCTTGAGCGAAGGAGGATGAGCACTGGTGTAATGAAGAATACTATTCCTGTCCGTTTCCTTTCTGAACAGATCAGTTGAAAGATGTTCGTTTTTCATTATAGTGGTGTCCAAAAAAACTTACCATCTGCTTGTCAAAGGTGATGGTAAATTTCAAATCTTCCCATGCCGTATTCCAATAGTCAAAAAAGGAAAGAAGGGTCTTCCATATCCGAATATTTTCTTGATATTGCTCTGTGTTATATACATGTGACTCCTCAAAAGATGACACAAATGCGTTAGAGTAGGGCGGGGCCACATTCGACCCCATCACGGTCCCGGCTCTGCTGCAAGTAATAGTCATCCTCCAACATAAAATAATTCTCAAACTAAAACAAAAACAACATTTGTAGAAAAAATTGTTGTTTGTATGCCAGAATAATCACTGGTTCGCAATAATTCCACCACTGCCTGTATTCCTCCGAGGTATAAAGACTCACAACGTCTATGGTTACCAGCCAGCTTTCAGGAGGGATAGAGTGAAGATCCGCAATTGCTCTCAAGAAATGTGATGTATCCAATAGGAAGGATCGTGTGTTCTTAATTAACGGTGTCAATATCTTCTCCAAAACAATTGACAAGGGGGACAATATTGAATCCAGCGAGGCCACAATCGGGCGACCAGGGGGGTCCAATAGTGTTTTGTGCACTTTAGGAAGCACATATAATACCGGAGTGACAGGTGATTGGTTAATCAGAAAACTCTGCATCTGATCATCAATGACACCCATATTCCCATAACTATTCACCATTTTAACAATCTTCTCTTTTTTATAGAATAAATCGGATCTCTCTCTGTAGGATCTCATAAGTTTCAGTGTCTGATAACTGATGCATCACTTCCTGCACATATTTATTCCTGTCCATAATCACTATGGAACCCCCTTGGTCCGCAGGTTTTAAAATTAAGGATTTGTCCTCCATCAATGCTCTAATGGCTCCTCTCTCTTGTGTAGTTATATTATGTGACATCTGCAATTCCCCTTGCTTGATGTTTCCCAGCTTCCTTAGAAACAAATTGTATATATGTCTCCACCGGATGGTATATTCTCGGTGGCATGAAAGTACTTTTCATCCTTAAACCTAAGTCTGTCAGACTCAATTGTCCTTTTGCCATGTTCTCATGTATTATCTGGTGTGTTCATTATCTCTACCCTGGGCTAAGAGAAATGGGCCTCGAGTCTAACTTTAGGAAAGAACTGTTGCAGATCAATATCTAGTTGGAAACTATCAAAGTTAGTAGTTGGGCTGAAGGTCAAACCTTTCTGCAGTGCCCTCATCTGATCAGGGTTAAGATTCTTAGATGATAAGATTATCACCAATACCTGGGAGCGGGTCTGCACCGCCTGGCTCGCTCCCATCACAGTTCTACTGCCGGTGATTGCGGCCCACCCTCCGCCTCCTCCTTGCGGACGCCTCTCCGGAAAAAAGGACGGGACTCCTGTGAGCCAGCCGATTAGCTCCCAGAGCTGGAGGAATAAAGCCCCGGCTTTGTAAATCTTCTGTATCCAGGGCGCGTTTGGGCCGAAGTGTCTTGTCATCTATATACCCTGTTAGGGATATAATCCTCGTTATCCCGCAGGAACTTGGTTCTTTTCTTTTCCTCAGTATCCTTCTTATATGTAGCAATATAAACATCCACTGTTTCTTTCAAGTTATTAAACTCCTCAGCCGTCAATGAGTCTTACAACTGTCTCTCTGCGCTTGATATCTGTTCTCTAATCTCCGCAACTGACGTCTGAATCCTCTCTATTGTCAACGACATCAAGTCTCTTGAACATTTGTTGATAAAAAAAATGTTCTAAATTGCTGCGGTATTTATTGTCCTCCCGAAAAAAGGTCGGACGTAAATGGACCCGCAATACTCCGCTAATGTGCTGGCATGCAATTCATAGGAGGTCAATCTCCTAAGTTCCCTTTCCCAGCTTCTTCTTTTTTTTTTATACTCGCTGGTAGGGATATTTAAAAAGTCCGTGGAAGATGTCACTTGTGAAAGGATCCTTGTAACATCCGCATCATCAAAGCTTAAAGTAGATGGTATAGTCGTCATCTAAAGATCGGTGCACGCACTAAAAAGACACAAAGTGGAACGGAATCCAGTCGGCACTCATCCAGTTTTTCAGACCTGACATGAGTTGCAGATTGCGGTGCAAATAACCTTTGTGCCGCTATCTGCATCAGAAATACACCTAATATAGGCGTATTTCTGATTTATAAATGACCCCATTGATGTTTTGATGTGTATTTAAAGGGAGTTTGTCATCAGAAAATAACCTGTTTAAATCCCTTTTTATGTTTAACATATTTTTAACAAATTTTTGATTAGATTATTTATTTATTTATTTATTTTTGTAATTTTATATGTATTCCATATATTTGAACAAAAAAGATAAAATCCTGCCGCTTTCTCACTGGCCACTATGTCTAATAATTGGTGCCACTCCTTGGTTTCGGCTACTTTCACATCTGTGTTTTTGCTACATTCGGCACTAAAGCCATTGTAAGTCAGTGGGTGCCGGATCCGTTTTCTTTTGTGTCTGAGAAGACGGATCCGGCACCATTGACTTACATTGTGTGTCATGCTGGATCCGTCAGTATCCCATGATGCACTCAAACACTGCTTGCAGCAGTTTACTGTCCTGCATGGGAACACAACCAGACGGAACGGAATACATTCTGGCGCACTCCGTTCAGTTTTGTCCCCATTGACAATAAATGGGGACAAAACTGAAGTGTTTTCCTCCGGTTTTGAGATCCATTGAATAGAGCTAAACTATGAGAGGGCATCAGCAGTGGCTTCCAGCGATGTCTCTGTCCGGACAGTGCTCCAGTTTTGATCCGCACCACAAGGCGACCACTGACGCCACAACACCAGCAGGCGACATGACCAAGAAGTTCAACAGCACCCCTTGTTATCAGACTAGGCCCCCTTGGCACTACGTCCCACCAACAGCAACAGTGGCAACTATTCAGTACAGCGCCATGTGAACAGATGTCAAAAGCTCACCTTTCCATGTGGTCTCAGGTACTACAACTGAGAACAAGTAGGAGTTTATTAACCCTTATACAGTCTGCTGCTAATTAAAAACACCTTGGCCGAATGGGAGGTGTGCTGATACCATGTTCACTACTTCGTGGTTGCTCTTTTTGCTGTGGTGCTGTACCTGTAGGTGCCACTGGGGCTTAATCTGACAGCAGGGGTACTGTTAGACTGCTGGGTCACTCCGCCTGCTGGTGCAGTGCTGTGGCGTCTGTCGACATCTGGTGCTGCGCCAAATTAGAGTAGGTACCCACTCATGGGGGCCACCCTGCTGTGGTGAGTGCAGTAAGTAGATTACGGGTTGTATACTATTAATTACGCCGAGAACCGATGCTCAATGTACTGAGACGCAATAATAGATCAATACAGGGCATGTGGATGTGCGACCCTTCCTTCCTTCCTTCCTTCCTTCCTTCCTTCATAAATGCAACTTACTGAAGTGAGACAACCCCTTTAACCTTACTAGGCGTATTGGTGCATTGTAGAAGTTGCTCTAATAGAGTTCATATCTGAGATTATAAAAGTGTTATGTTATTTTCAGGATCTGAATCTCCTCTAGAGACTGAGAACAGTGAAGATGAAACGGCTGTGAATCTAGAGCAGGAGAAGACCGAGACGGATCTCTGGAATAAAATAGCCCAACCACAAGGCACAGAAACACAGGCTTCAGATACTGATCCTACGGTAAACCTGGGTGGACTCAGAGGAGATGTACAGTATTACGCCTTGTCCAGTATACGAGGGCAGATTTATGTAGGCTGTCTAGACATGCACCAAGTTTATCAGTGGATCATGGATACATTTTTAGGGCTAGACACTTCTACCTTTTATACAACCATTGGTTGGCTTAGTTGTGCCAGAATTGCGGTGCAATTTTGGTGCAAAATGTCTTTTATTAGACCATGCCCCTTTTCTACAAAACCCTGTTAATTTTTGGATGGAGCAAGTACTTGTAATTACACTGCCCCGCTGCTGCAAGGGAGGCGGCGCGCAGTGTAATAAAGAGGAAGTAGCGCTCACATAGAATGCTGCCTCCTCTCCAAACAGCTGATTGGCGGGATGCTGGGTATCAGACCCCCGCCAGTCGGATACTGATGACCTATCCTGAGGATAGGTAATAAATATAAACTGCTTGCACAACCCCTTTAAGTACAGCACTGACTTCCCAGCTAATATAGTGTACTATTGACACTACATCACTACAGCTCAGTATTAGGGATAAAAAGTAGAGATGAGCAAATCGAATCCAACGGAATTTGATCGGAATTTCAGGATAAATTTGATTCGCCGCAAAGCCGAATTTCTTTGTGTTTTGTGGTAGCGAATCGATTTAACCTGAAATGGTGTAAAAAAAAAAAATCATACTCGCCTCCTCCATTTGCTCGCAACGGGCAAGCCACTGCCATCTAGATTGAAGATCTCGGTCGAAATCCCTTGCATGGAGAAGTATGACGTCCTCTCCGGCCGCACTAGATTTCACTCCAGATCAAGCAAAATGACGGCGGCAAGCCCATTGCAAGTAAATGGAGGAGGCAAGTACGATTTAACTTTTCTTTCTGTTAATTTTACACAGTTTTTTTACTCTCAGATGTTGCAATCCTGTATGAACGCGGCATCTAAGGGGTACAATGATGGGAAGCGGTGCGATTGCACATGCTACTTACAAAAAAAAATGTGCTTCATGATGAAGTCCTTTCTCGCCCATATTCATTGGGGGACACAGGAACCGTGGGTATAGCTATGTCCTCTAGGAGGCGTTGACACTAGATAAAGCTGTTAGCTCCTCCCCTGGCAGCTATACCCCCTCCAGCCTGGAGAGAGAGCTTCAGTTTTTTCTAGTGTCAATAGGAGGCAAGACCTAATTGCACTCCCACAGGGTACAGGACTCTCCATATGCACTAGTTCTCGCCGTGGGCATTAACCCCCCCCCCCTTCTTAGGTGGGGTATTTTCCCTACCACTGGCTTAGGTACTCAACGGTGCCCGGTAATCTTACTCTAGTGCTATATGTGTGCTGCCAGTGGATACGGTGACTGTTCCTCATTGTGTTCTTTTGGTGCATGTTTTTGGGCATGATTATAACTCCTCTGTCTTCTCAGGGGGTTTACTAGCATCACTTGTGTCCTAGAGACTCCCATCTCCATGGGCCTCCATTGTTCCAGTCGGTCATGATATTGTCCGCATCAGTAGTAGTGTGTACACCATTGCACATATATGGTGAGTACGTCCCAGCGAGTCAAGTGCTTCACTGACTGTATTCTCTATCCACCACTCCTTCTCTGGGACAGTGGTTATGCTGGCACTCTGGTAGCAAGCTGCAGCGTGTTCTCCTATACAGGTGCAGCATTTCGCTAATGCTCGAGTTCGTGGTCGCTGTAGTGGGACATCCCCTCAGGTAGGGGCCCTACCCTGGCGCTAGCTTGGCAGTTGCTCCTGTTCAGCGCCGTTCCAGGTAGAGTTTTTAAGGTTGCTCTACTTAAACTGGAGCAGTATGGTACGTGGCTTCTACGGATAGTCTCAGGCCTCCCCCTCAGTTTTGCGCTGACGGGGCAAGCGCTGGCTACTACTGTGGGAGCGGTATTGCATTACCACTACATACTTGGGTTCTGTCTGTTCTGCTCTTTCGCCAGGTGATGGACTCTTCTAGCACTGTGTTCGGTGGCCTTTGTGGGTGGCCCCCTCTTCTGCTGGGGATGGGGCTAGCAATACAGTGTGACTCCCCTTGGCTGGCTTCCTCCTCAGGCAGAGTTTTTTGCGCAGCCAATTAATCCTTGGCTACTTCTCTATAGTGCCGGTCTCAGACGAGAAATGGGCTTGGACCTAGCCTATTCTTCCCCTGTCCTTTTCCTCCTCTGGATCATGGTTCATAGACACCCCGCATGCCCTGGTAGTTCCTATGTTGCTACCTTCCCTCATCTGCATTTGCACGGGGTATTCCTTTGGTGGCCTTCCCTTCCAGACACGCTCCGGTCCCGACTGGTGGGCTGTGGCGCCCTCCACATCCCTCCCTCTATGGGGACTCCTTCCATTGGTCTGGGTGTGCTAACGGTATCTACACGAAAGCTCCCCACCTTCTCTCCCGAGCAGGAGTTTCGGAAGCATATGACATGGACGGCGGGAGTTCTCCCTCCCTTGGTCACTGCCACTCAGAGACGACCTTCTTTCAGGGTCCGATCTTGCATCGGTATTTAGGGTCTTGGCTGACGGCGTGGCTATTGAAACCGTCATCCTGATGGGGAGAAGGTTTTTTTTCGGCGGATGTCATCCGCACTATGATTCAGGCCGGGAAGCCTGCACCGTCCAGGATCTATTATAGGACCTGACTGGGATTCTGTAAAAGCCGGGACATTCCCTCACTCTGTTTTTTTTCCCTCTCCACGATCCTATCCTTTCTACAATCAGGGTTGGACCTTGGTTTAGCCCTTAGTTTCCTTGATGGGTCAGGTGTTGGCACTTCTATCCTGGGGCAGCTTCTATCTCTGGTGCCCATGGAAAACGTTCCTTCAGGGAGTGGCACATTCGGTTCCTCCGTGCCGTCCTTTACCGCCTTGGGATCTAAATATAGTTCTCTCAGCGTTCCAGTCTTCTCCCTTTGAGCCCTTGCGGAGAGATCTCTCCGGCTCCTGTCCTAGAATGTAGTTTTTTCTTGTGACTATCACATCCATCAGACGGGTGTCCGAGTTGGGGGTGCTCTCTTGCAGAGAAGCCCTCCTGGGTCTTCACAAGGATAAGGCGGTTCTCCGGCCCCTTTTCTTTTTCTCCGAAGGTGGTCTCTGTCTTCCACATCAATGTAGAAATTGTCCCTAAGGAAGGGAGTTACGTCAGGGCTCTGATCATTATTGGCGGCCTCCAGTCCCTTCTGGCGTACGGAACACCTTTCTTTTTTTTTTTTTTTTTTGTCATCCGGAGGTTCCACGCAAGGGATTGGCGGCCTCCAAGGTGGCAATTGCACGATGGATTCGGTCTGCAAATGCTGTACCATTCCGCACCCGGTGCGGGGTTCCGCCCTTAGGTGTCACGGCTCGCTCCACTGAGCGGTGGGCGCTTCTTGGGCTCTGAGGCATCGCGCTTTGGCTGCGCAGTTGTGTAACGTGGCTACCGGTCCTCCTTACACACATCCACAAAATTTTACCAGGTGCATACTTATGCATCGGCGGACGCTACCTTGGACCACGTGGTCTTGCAGGCGGCAGTTTCTTAGATACCAGCGGGGACGCTTGCTTCCATGGGTCTGTGGTTTTTCCCTCCCCGTGGGCTGCTTTTGGACGTCCCACAGTTTCCTGTGTCCCCCCAATGAATATGGGTGAGAAAAGGAGATTTTTGTATAACTTACCAGTAAAATCTTTCTCGCTCTTCATTGGGGGACACAGCACCCACCCAGTATTGTTGTCTGGCCACAGTTGTGGCAGTTGCTGGTTTGAACCCCGTTGGGTCCTTCGGCATGGTTGGTGTTATGTTTTTTCTTGGTTGGCTTGCTTCTCCTACGGCTTGTACACAAACTGAAGCTCTCTCTCCAGGCTGCAGGGGGTATAGCTGCCACGGGAGGAGCTAACAGCTTTTACTAGTGTCAACGCCTCCTAGAGGACATAGCTATACCCATGGTCTCTGTGTCCCCCAATGAAGAGCGAGAAAGAGATTTTACTGGTAAGTTATACAAAAATCTCTTTTTGTCACGAAGCAAATTTATTTATTTTTTGTCAAATTTGGCGAAGCAGCTGAATTGAGTTTTCAAAACTTTGCTCATCTCTAATAAAAACCATATCACAGGGTGTTGAGAAAAAACTGTGATCTGTCCTTCTATTTTAGTATCCCCATGAGATAATTCTGGGGCATCTGACAAATCAGATCTGACAGTGCTAGTGTGTGCAAAGCAAAATGGTAAAACCTAGTTGTCAGTCAATTCATTAATCTCCAAGAGGAATAACTGAGGAATGGCACAATGTGGTGTTCTTAAAAAAGATGCTCCAGAATTCTTCTCAGAGTGGACAGGTCCTCTTTAAAGCGAATTAAAAGTCATATGAATAGGTCATAGGTTTAAATGGGACCTAAACCTTTGCTGAAACCACGAAAGTGCAGTGGTGCTTCCCAGAATGCTCTCCACCTTCAGCTTTAAATGGCTCTTGCATGAAGAATACAGTCAGGTCCATAAATATTGGGACATTGACACAATTCTAACATTTTTGGCTCCATACACCACCACAATGGATTTGAAATGAAATGAACAAGGTGTGCTTTAACTGCAGACTGTCAGCTTTAATTTAAGGGTTTTTACATCCAAATCAGGTGAACGGTGCAGGAATTACAACAGTTTCCATATGTGCCTCCCACTTGTTAAGGGACCAAAAGTAATGGGACAGAATAATAACCATAACTCAAACTTTCAATTTTTAAAACTTGGTTGCAAATCCGTTGCAGTCAATTAGAGCCTGAAGTCTGGAACGCATAGACCTCACCAGACGCTGGGTTTCATCCCTGGTGATGCTCTGCCAGGCCTCTACTGCAACTGTCTTGTTCTTGGGGCATTTCCCTTCAGTTTTGTCTTCAGCATGTGAAATGCATGCTCAATCGGATTGAGGTCAGGTGATTGACTTGGCCATTGCATAACATTCCACTTCTTTCCCTTAAATTATTTGGTTGCTTTTGCAGTATGCTTTGGGTCATTGTCCATCTGCACTGTGAAGCGCCGTCCAATGAGTTCTGAAGCAATTGGCTGAATATGAGCAGATAATATTGCCCGAAACACTTCAGAATTCATCCTGCTGCTTTTCTCAGCAGTCACATCATCAATAAATACAAGAGAACCAGTTCCATTGGCAGCCATACATGCCCACGCCATGACACTACCACCACCATGCTTCACTGATGAGGTGGTATGCTTAGGATCATGAGCAGTTCCTTTCCTTCTCCATACTCTTCTCTTCCCATCACTCTGGTACAAGTTGATCTTGGTCTCATCTGTCCATAGGATGTTCCAGAACTGTGAAGGCTTTTTTAGATGTCGTTTGGCAAACTCTAATCTGGCCTTCCTGTTTTTGAGGCTCACCAATGGTTTACATCTTGTGGTGAACACTCTGTATTCACTCTGGTGAAGTCTTCTCTTGATTGTTGACTTTGACACACATACACAGGGCTCCAGATGGCGACCAAAATGGTCGCCAATGCGACTTAGAATTGCCAAATGGCGACAAGACTTTGTAGTCTTGTCGCCATTTGCACCTAGACCTTCCTCTGCCCTTTCATCAAACATTGCGCTTCACACATCGAATCGCCATCGCCAGCCCGGCCAGAATAGCAACAAACCTGATCCTCCAATCAGGTGTCCGGTCACATGCAGGTGAAAGACTTTGGATTCAGCTCACTGATTGGCTAATCTGGCACTCCTGCATTGTGATAGGCTGTCGCCGATGGGTGGGCGGGGCTTAGGACGGCGGGCGTTTTGATGGACAGCGCAAATAGGCTGCAGTATCCAGTCACTATCAGGGCGCCTGTGTGAAGGTGAGGGAGCTGGGGCGATCACAGTTCCTGGGCTCTCAGTGCCTGGAGTGGGCGGGTTTGGACAGAGCACAGTGCTTGATCGCATGCTGAATGGCAGCCAGTGGCTGGTGCAGGTACAGGTAGTGTTCTCCTGGGCAATGCCCTGTGCAGGGGGTGGGCAGCAAGCCTGTAGTGGCAGCACATGTCTGCCCAGTCACCATGGCAGGGGTCACCAAGGCATTCACCTGGCACTTTCATGGAATGCTGGGGGAAGGCTCTTTAATTCTATTATATCTGTGTGACCAGGCTCTGAGGCTGCTGCAGTGGGCAATCCTCTGCCTCAGTGTGACTTGTGGAGGAAGAGTACTGGACAAGCAGGCGGGAAGGAAAGCTCAGTGACATCATCTGCAATATCTCAGGGAGCAAGTCACATTGCCCTGGCCTTGTGTGGAGAGCCTCCACTCCGAAGTATGTCATTGCCCTTCTTGTCCATCACACGCCCAGCTCCATGTCTGTACAGATGTGCTTTTACTAACTATACCTTTTATTATAGAGAAGCCATGGGGTTAATGTGCCTAGTAGAGGGGCTCCTGCCAGACCGCCTGGCACTGTCCCGTCCCCCCCCCCACTTGTGCCGTTCCTTTCACCATAGTTATGCCCCAGGTCATTAAAGGAGTGGTGAAGATAGCTTCATGTATAGACTGCTAGGTGTCCGGGAACCCCTCCAATAATGAAAAAGTGGCCCCATACCCTATGGCAAGGAAGCCCAGCCTGCGGCCCTCCAGCTATTGTAAAACTACAATTCCCACCATGCCCTGCTGTAGGCTGATAGCTGTAGACTGTCTGGGCATGCTGGGAGTTGTAGTTTTGCAACAGCTGGGGAGCCTCAGGTTGGCCATCCCTGCCCTATGGAGCTCCCTGAAATAAATGCAGCAGCAGGTAGTGTATGCACCTGCCACCCGATTTATTCTCTATTGGACTGCTGGGGATAGCTGAGGACAGTGCTTGGCTATTTCTGGCGGTCGCATAGAGAATAAATGTAGCACCAAGGCGCACGCTTCACCAGCCTCTCCATTCATTTCGTGGTATGGGGCAGTCCTTGTGGTCAGAAATATAAAACTATCATGTGGATTATCAGATTAACAGAATACCCTTTTAAAGGGGTTGGCCCATCTCGCACTTTGGTGGCATAGGATAGGTACGGCCTGTTCTGTCCCCACATGAAGGCGAATGAAGGTGTAACTGATAATGACTTTGTGACTGTCCTACCTTCGTATCCAAGCAGTGGAGCAGACCGGACAGGCAGATGCTCAGGTTAGATGGATCCAGACGTAGACATGAGGATGCAATCAAACGTGGGTTTATTTGATCCAGAGCAGTGACATACGGTTATACAATACAGTAGATGCTGTGATGTGGATGTCTTTCCAGAGGCTAACTGCTGAGGCAACTGCTGGTCAAAAACTGATGCCTTCACAAGCCAAGGTGTGTGTCTCCAGTCACAAAGGATGCAGCACTGAAAAAGGCTACAGGAAGTGACCAGGCCCAAGGCTGCTAAAACCACGCCCAAAGATAAAACTTTATAGACAACGAACGAGGCGTGCAGCATACAAATTCCGGCCAGCAGATGGCAGCAGAGAACAATAGATTTAAACAACATAGGTAAAACAAGAAATAATACAGTGCAGAAATTCAATATGAAAGGAACAGCACACTTCCCGTCTGAAATTCACTTTGGGGATTTCACTATGACGAATGTCCATAAAATATAAACAACCTGTAAAAGAAAAACATGTTAGAATGCAAACATAGATTAGTCCTGTTTTCCAACTTGGAATGGAGAAGATCTGCGAAGCTAGATACAGTCCTGTTCACCCATCAGGGACGTTCTCGATGGGTCTCATCCAACTGGAGAAACGTTCAAAGCGCTGACAACTGAAGCTGGCGGTTTGCTTTGTTCCAGTGACTAATGCACTAACTTCAGCGCGGATTTCTGGATCATTATCCGGATCCTGGATGCTGAAAACTTCCTGTACACATTCGTCTGCCTCTCCAAGCAGAAACTCTGGACCTGTAAGCCAAGTAGAGTTAATAAAGGAACCTATAGACATAGGCCTAGTGGCGTGATCTGCTGGATTAAGTTCGGATGGTACGTAGTGCCATTGTTCAGGTTTGGAGGACCTCCTGATTCTCTCTATGCGGTTACTAACGTACACATAAAATCGCTTGGTCCGATTGTGGATGTAACCTAAAACGACCTTACTGTCGGTGTAATACTGGACTTCAGCTATGTCGACACCCAGTTCTTGTTGTATGAAATCCGCGATCTCCACTGCCAACACAGTCCCACAAAGTTCCAGTCTGGGAATAGTATGATCGGGCTTGGGGGCTAACTTAGCCTTACCAAAGATGAATCCAACGTGATTTTGGTTGTTGGGTTCTGTCACCTTCAGATAGGCAACCGCTGCGATGGCCTCCGTGGAGGCGTCCGAGAACACGTGGAGTTCTTTCCTTATGCTAGAGGAAAGTGAAGTTTTAATATAGCATCTCGGGATGTGGATCTCATCCAAGGCACACAAAGATCGCTTCCAGGCTTCCCATTTTTGCTCTTTCTCGGAGGGAAGTGGGGTATCCCAATCCTTGACTGTTTCAGAAAACTGTCTCAGTAGAGATTTACCTTGTATGGTGATGGGCGCTACAAATCCCAGCGGATCAAATAGGCTGTTTACCACTGATAGGACGCCTCGTTTTGTGAATGGCTTGTCTGCACAACTTATCTGAAAACCGTAGGAGTCGGCCGAGAGATCCCATCTGAGGCCCAAGCTCCTCTGCACAGGTGGACTGTCCAGTCCCAAGTTAATGTCCTTGAATCCTGGTGCATGATCGCCTGATTCGAAGGCCCTCATAACGGCCAGGCTGTTTGAAGCAATTTTGTGTAGTCTAAGTTTAGCTTGGTACAACATACTTTGAGTCCTTTTGAGCAGATCGATAGCCGCTTCTTCAGTCGGTAGTGATTTGAGTCCATCGTCTACGTAGAAGTCCTTTTCTACAAAGTCTCTGGCATCTTTACCGTACTTGGATTCTCCCTCTAATGCAGTGCGCCGAAGGCCGTAAGTTGCCACGGCAGGTGAAGGGCTGTTTCCAAATACGTGTACCCTCATACGATATTCTGCCATCTCTGCGTTGGTGTCGTTATTCTTGTACCACAGAAACCTGAGGAAATTCCGGTGGTCCTCTCTGACTACGAAACAGTGGAACATCTGTTCAATGTCGGCGGTGATGGCAACGAGCTCTTTTCTGAACCTCATCAGCACTCCAACTAGGTTATTCGTCAGATTAGGACCTGTGAGAAGGACATCATTAAGAGATACACCTTGATGTTTGGCACTTGAGTCGAAAACAACCGTAATTTGATTAGGTTTCCGTGGGTGATACACTCCAAATGAAGGCAAGTACCAGCACTCGTCGTTCTTCCCTAAGGATGGAGCTGGTTCTGCATGGTTGTTGCGAAATATTTTGTCGATTAAAGGCAACGATGTGTTCTCTCATCTCAGGCTTGCTGTTCATGGTACGCTGAAGAGAGTTAAATCTAGACAGAGCTTGTTCCCTATTGTTCGGGAGTCTCACCCTGGTAGCTCGGAAGGGTAATGGAGAAACCCAGTGATTGGTTTCGTCTTTAAGGAACTCATTGTCCATTATCTTGATAAATTCTCTGTCCTCTACTGACAAAGCTACTTTATCATCGTCCTTGCTTGTGTGAAAGACTAATCTTCCCAAGTTGTCAGCAAAGTAGGGAGGAATGTCGTCAGGTGGTTGTATGAGGTCTGGAGGCTTCTCTTTCACCTCATAGTGATGAGGGCAAGGCTTAATGCAAGTTGTGCGTCCATCTCCACGCACGTACGTTTTGAATGAGCGGATTTTTGGTTGATCCAAGCATACATTTCCTATGACTACCCATCCCAAGTCCAGTCTCTGGGCGTATGGTGCATAGTCGGGACCATTACACTGTTGACGCACCTTGTGTACCCTTAGATTGTCTCTGCCAAGCAGGAGTAGAATCTCGGCGTTGTTGTCCATAGGTGGGATAACGTTGGCTAGGTGCCTTAGGTGTGGATGGTGAAATGCAGCTTCCGGGGTAGGAATTTCATCCCTATGGTTGGGTATTTGATCACATTCGATCAGCGTCGGTAGAGGTATTTCCGTATTTCCACTGACGGAACAAGCGATGAATCCTTGTGCCCTCCTGCCGCTAGTCTCAATGCGACCCGAGCAGGTGTTTAAGATGTAGGGTTCTGACGGTCCCTTTTATACCAAAGGCTTCAAAGAATTTAGGTCCTGCTAGGGAGCGGTTGCTTTGGTCGTCAATGATGGCATACATTTTTACTGCCTTTTCTGGTAGCCCCTCCGGGTAGACCTTGATTAGGCATATGCGGGCACAACATTTGTCACTCTGGCCCTCCCCACATACGTCCAAGCATGAGCAGGAAACAGCAGTGGCTGTGTTAGCGTGGTTCTGGGGCTCCCCGCCATGACTTTGAGCAGGACTGGTGGTGACAGCAGCAGGTGAATCCCTTGTGAGTGTAGTTGGGTGCATAGCTGAGGCATGTCTATCACTATGACACTCCTCACATTTGATAATGGATTTACAGTCCTTAGCCATGTGCTCCAATGAAGCGCAGCACCTGAAACATACCCCAAGCTCGGTGAGGACTTTCTTGCGCTCCTGTATGGTTTTGGATCTAAACCCTCTGCATTTGTTCAGCGAGTGTGGTTTTTTATGAATGGGACATTCACGATTGAAGGCCTTGTCTCCTGATGAGGTAGTGTACTGTCTACCAGTGGGTACTGCAGATGATGGTAGGTTAGTCTTTCTAACATTCACGCTGCTCTTAAAGTCTGTGTTTATGCACAATACTTTCATACCTTGATGATGGTGTCGCTGAAGCTGTAGTATTGAACTCCAGGAAGTCGAGGCTGGGGTCATTCCTCATCTGGGACTGTTCATCGATGAATCTGCAGAAATGAATAAATGGGGGAAAAGTGACGTCATGCGCTCTTTTGTACCTTGAGACTGATGCCGCCCACTTCTCTTGCAGGCTGTATGGTAACTTCACGACGATTGGGTTCACCCCATGGGCTGTATCCAGGTAGCACAGCCCGGACAGACGAGGGTCTCTTTTGGCGAGCTCCAGTTCCATGAGCAAATCACTTAAATCCTGAAGCTTGTGGACATCCTTGAGACTGATCTTGGGGACGTTCTGCAGTCTCCTGAATAGTGCCTTCTCTATTGCTTCTGCACTGCTAAAGGTGCGTTCGAGTCTCTGCCAGGCTGCAGCGAGACCTGCTTCTGCTTGTCCCACATAGACAGTTCTAAGGCTCTTGATGCGATTTGTGGAGCCTGGGCCCAGCCATTTGATCAAGAGGTCGAGCTCCTGCTCTGCGGTTAGGTTAAGGTTGGCGATGGCAGCTTTGAAGGTTGCCTTCCAGGCTCTGTAGCTCTCCGCACGGTCATCAAATTTTGAGAGACTGGTGTTAATTAGCTCTCTGCTCACCATAAACCTGGCAAACTCAGACATATCTGATTTCTCACTGCTTGTTGCCATGACAACTTGTGATGCCCCTGGGGCGTATAGGTTGCGTGGCGTGAAAGGGTGAGATGCTTCCGGGTAGAATGATGTTGCTGCAGGGTTGAGCTGTGGTCTAGCCTCTGTAGATTCTGATGACTGCTGTTTGAGCTGTGGAGGTAGGCCAGGAAACACCTGGTAGCCATTTTGCTGTAATAACTGTCCTTGAGAGGGCGCGTCTGGGCGACTGTTATTGGATTGCTCGGGTGCTGTGGGTATCGCTGGCCCTGCAGGTAGAGCTGACTTGGATTCAGTGTTGTTGGCTTGGACAGTACAGCACACTGGGGGTGGTGAAGATAACTGTTTCAGTATGTAGTCGCTGGTGCGATCAACTGGATCGTCTATCTCCTCTGGTGGCAAGCAGACTGAATCAAGGCCTTGGCTCAATGCTTGCTCAAGTAGTCTTACTTTTGCTAATGCGATTTCCTCTTCCCTCTCTGATTCAAGGATCTTCATTCGAGCCTCTGCTTCTGCCCTCTTGGCTTCTGCCTCCGCTTCTGCCCTCTTGGCTTCTGCCTCCGCTTCAGCCCTCTTGGCCGCCGTCTGTGCTTCTGCCCTCGCAAGGACTTCTTTTTCGGTGAAGGAACGCCTCACTTTGGATTGCTCTGCATTTATGCGGGCCTCTAGTAATCTGTCGCTCAGGGCGGAGCTTCTAGAGCATGATGATCTGTAGGACCGCGAGGAATGTTTGGATGAATGCGATCTGTGTGATCTGGTTTCTTGCAAATAAGAGATGCGGAGTTCCACTTTATCTTTAGCGTCCAGCACCATGGCGTCTCTTTTTCTGTCTATTGATTCTGCCTTGCATAATTCTGACGGGGCTTCTTCAATATTAGAGTCTTTTAGAAAGGTTATATACCTTGTGGACAGTTTCTTGTACCTTTCATGGGCTGCGTTCAGCCGCCCGACGGTAACTTGTAAGCTGGTGGCATTGCCTGAGGAGGACTTAAGTCCTGATATGAGGGAGGAAACTCGTTCCCATAGCTCTTCCAGGTTGTCACATAGCTCATCTTTCCTGGTGTGATAATTTTCTGTGATCTTTATAGTTGGTTTGAGAGAGCGCCTTGGTCGCGTGACTTGGTCTGCTGGAAGTGTGGGTTCTACCTCCAGCTCTTCATAATGATCAGTATCAGGTTGCATTTGCTTTGTTTCATCACTGGGGAACTGTACGAGGTCCTTTTCGGACATTTTGATTTAAGGTGCGCTGTCTCTTTAAGAAAATGAACTTTTGAATTGGGGGCTGAAAATTGCAGTGCGGCTCAGATGAGGCACCCCGATGAGTTTCCCAAAGTCCTTTTAGTGAATTGCGGGGTTTTGGTTTAAGGGAGGCCCCGCGTGCGTGAACAGTTCTTATATCATGCGAGCAAGGGTTAATATAGGATGTAGAAAGTGGCTTGGTGAGTAGTGGAGGACTTCCAGGCGAGAGTATATCTACTGCGGACACGCCGTGCTTCCCCTTGGGCTTATGGGACGTGCACTGTTGCTGGGCAGATTTGCTGGGAGTGGGCCTGTTGCAGGGGAGGTTCCTGAGTGTGGCACTGGGCTCTGAGGGAACCTGTAGCCGGGCATTGGACATTCAGACGGATATTGACTGGGGTATAAGGCTTTAAGGCAGTTTTTGACTGTTCTGTCCCCACATGAAGGCGATTGAAGGTGTAACTGATAATGACTGTGACTGTCCTACCTTCGTATCCAAGCAGTGGAGCAGACCGGACCGGCAGATGCTCAGGTTAGATGGATCCAGACGTAGACATGAGGATGCAATCAAACGTGGGTTTATTTGATCCAGAGCAGTGACATACGGTGATACAATACAGTAGATGCTGTGATGTGGATGTCTTTCCAGAGGCTAACTGCTGAGGCAACTGCTGGTCAAAAACTGATGCCTTCACAAGCCAAGGTGTGTGTCACTAGTCACAAAGGATGCAGCACTGAAAAAGGCTACAGGAAGTGACCAGGCCCAAGGCTGCTAAAACCACGCCCAAAGATAAAACTTTATAGACAACGAACGAGGCGTGCAGCATACAAATTCCGGCCAGCAGATGGCAGCAGAGAACAATAGACTTAAACAACATAGGTAAAACAAGAAATAATACAGTGCAGAAATTAAATTTGAAAGGAACAGCACACGGCCCCCAAAGTGAACGAGGGCGCACCATGTATTGACTTTTATGGGAGTGCCGAAACTTCCATAGAGGTGATCATGCTTGCGTAGTTCACTGTCCATTCACTTCTATGGGAGTTCTGGAAATAGCCGAGGGCGCCTGCCGCACATTCAGGGGGGTGTCTTCTTAATTTTGGGGGCCCTGTTCTACTTGGTAAATTGAGTGGGCTGTAGCTTAGAAAACCCCATGCTCCTTAGCATCCCAGCTATATTATATGTATTTTAAATTTGGCGACTAAAAATTTAATTTGGCTCCTAAATTTTTCAGGTTAGGAGCCAGAGCCTGCTCGAGATTTTTTTTAGTCTGGAGCCCTGATACACCTACCTCCTGGAGAGTGTTCTTGATCTGGCCAACTGTTGTGAAGGGTGTTTTCTTCACCAGGGAAAGAATTCTTCTGTCATCCACCACAGTTGTTTTCCATGGTCTTCCGGGTCTTTTGATGTTGCTGAGCTCACCGGTGCGTTCCTTCTTTTTTTAAGAATGTTCCAAACAGTTGTTTTGGCCAGGCCTAATGTTTTTGCTATCTCTCTGATGGGTTTGTTTGTTTTTTTTCAGCCTAATGATGGCTTGCTTCACTGATAGTGACAGCTCTTTGGATCTCATCTTGAGAGTTGACAGCAACAGATTCCAAATGCAAATAGCACACTTGAAATGAACTCTGGACCTTTTATCTGCTCATTGTAATTGGGATAAGACACACCTGGCCATGGAACGGCTGAGAAGCCAATTGTCCCATTACTTTTGGTCCCTTAACAAGTGACAATTCACTGATTGAGATATAATTGGATTACGTTCACCTCTAAACACTTTCCCTGATAAATAGAACGTTTTGTATGTGTGTATATTAAAATATCAAACTTTATTAATACACATTAAAATATTGGAACGAGAGTGAATCACAATACATGATAATCACAATAGGAACTATCCCTTGCTCAGCTATAAATGCAACAAATTGGCACCAGATATAAATCAAAAAATCCTCCTTAAAAATACACCCCCTATCGCTTGCTGCGGCGTGTAAGGAGGCAATATCTCTGCCAAAAGGTATAGCTTGCAAGGTAACAAGTCCCTATCAGCTGTAGGGCATCCACCACAACTGTATTAGTGATGTGATGCACCTACAGATAAGACCGGGCACTAGGGAGACAAAAGCTACATATGGGGAGAGGAAAGGGCAGATATGCTGAATACAGTGTTCTGTCCGCGTGCTAATAACTTGCACTCACACTGTGTAAGCTATGATTTCACTCCTGAATCATCCTACTAACTACCCCTACCAATGTCACCCTAATATAAACTATGTGCCCGGGACGGCACAGCGCCCTTCACCTAGCAGCTTCAATTTGTGTGTGCCTAAGTATCGCCCATTTAGCGCTCAACGCGTTTCTTTGTATCAAATCATCAGGAGCTCAGGGCATAGGCAGACAAACAGCACTGCCCGTCTCACATATGGAGGCGGCAGCGTCGGCGCTATAAAAAATTAGAAAGTTTGATTTCTGATTATTATTGTCCCATTACTTTTGGTCTCTTAACAAGTGAGAGGCACATATGCAAACTGTTGTAATTCCTACACCGTTCACCTGATTTGGATGTAAATACCCTCAAATTAAAGCTGACAGTCTGCAGTTAAATTAGTAGAACTACAGGTAACAGCACTCCGCTAGTCAATTGCACAAAGATATAAGCAAACACTGAAAAAATAACTGCTTGGTGGCCATACTTACTGCAAATGCAGCTAGAAGCTCTTTGCGAATATAATTGATCAAAAATATTTCGGGCCCATCTACCGGTCGTCAAGGTCGCTTCTAATCAGATGGGTCCTACTCTAACATGCCTCTCCTGGGCTTACAGCCTACAATCTGGGCACAGTAGTACCAAGCTGCATCCTACGCATGCCTCTCCCAGGTAGCGTGCACCTGCGTTCTCATATTCACTTATTGTGGAGGTGCTGGTTCGTTTATTTTTTCCCCAGTCTGCAGTTAAAACACATCTTGTTTGTTTCATTTCAAATCCATTGTGGTGGTGCATAGAGCCAAAAATGTTAGAATTGTGTCGATGTCCCAAAATTTATGGACCTGACTGTACATCAGCAGAAACCACTATTCACTGTGGGGATGAGTGATTGCAGTGGCGATCCCTCGTCCCCTTAGGTTCTGGTTACATGGCGTCATGTGTCGCAGCAATGTTGTGTGACATTTTGTTTAATGATAGTCAATGGTGTTGACATGCAACATGCTACAACTGCGATGCGACAGTCGCAAAAAATCCATCCAAATCTGATTTTTTTTATTTTTTTTTCATATTATTTTATTTATTTATTTTTTTGTGACTGCCGCAGCATGTTGGATTGCGACACAGTTGACTATCATTTCAAACCAGAATTCATTGCAACAACAATTTGTGCGACACATGTCGCTGTAGCGACCTCATGTCCTCTCTTGGCATGTCTGCGGCTTTAAGCCACAGGTCCATGATCCTTAGCACAACCTCCCATAAAAATGAATGGGAGGCGGAAAGGGACGCGGCCTCCGGCAGGTTTTTGCCGGAATTTCAGATCGGCTGTCCGTGCCAAGATTCCGTTGTAAAATCTATTGTGTGAACGTCTCAATACAGAAAAAGTGATTGCTACATATAAATGCAGCTCTCACCTCTGCGCACGCAATTATTGAAAATTAATGAATTGTTCTTATAATTGCCTATTCAGTTGGCTGATGTAAAAGTTTCATGTGATAGTTTCAGCTGGCAGCAACTTTGGGTCGTAATCCATTGTCACATCTTCAGATAACATTTAGAAATAGGAAGAATTTGCACATGATTTAAATTGAATGTACAATGCATGTGTGTAATCTGATAATCATTGCCTCTGATAATCATCAATAGAAGTCCAGTTATGTATACTTTTTTACCTCTTTCTAGGAAGGAACATTCCCCAGTCTGAGCACTCCAGATGGAAGAACAGAAGGTTTGTGCTTGTTTAAACACCTTTTCCCCCCCCCCCCCCCCAAAGTACCACTTTTTATACAGGCCCTTATAACGGGAATTTCCAGTTTTATTTGGTCTTTCCTTTCCTGCTATTGATCCTTGGCACCAGTTTGTCAGCCTTTGCCTCCTTTAAAGGCGATGTACACCTTCTGAGGCAATTTTTGTTTGATTGCGTTTTACGCATTTTTGGATAAAAATCCTTTTTTTTTTTTCAATTGGCTTTTATTAAAAATATTGACTAGTTAACTGTTTTTTCTAGCTGTGTGATTGGTACTTTCACTCACTTTGTGCTGGTCATCTAAGGGCTCTTTCACACTTGCGTGGTTCTGTTCCGGCATAGAGTTCCGTCATCAGGGCTCTATGCCGGAAGAATCTTGATCAGGATTATCCCTATGCATTCTGAATGGAGAGAAATCCGTTCCGGATGCATCAGGATGTCTTCAGTTCCGGAACGGAACGTTTTTTGGCCTGAGAAAATACCGCAGCATGCTGCGCTTTTTGCTCCGGTCAAAAATCCTGAACACTTGCCACAAGGCCGTATCCGGAAGTAATGCCCATTGAAAGGCATTAATCCGGATCCGGCCTTAAGCTAAACGTCGTTTCGGCGCATTACCGGATCCGACATTTAGCTTTTTCTGAATGGTTACCATGGCTGCCAGGACGCTAAAGTCCTGTTTGCCATGGTAAAGTGTAGTGGGGAGCGGGGGAGCAGTATACTTACCATTCGTGCGGCTCCCGGGGCGCTTCAGAGTGACGTCAGGGCGCCCCACGCGCATGGATGACGTGATCACATGGATCACGTCATCCATGCGCATGGGGCGCCCTGACGTCATTCTGGAGCGCCCCGGGAGCCGCACGGACAGTAAGTATACTGCTCCCCCGCTCCCCACTACTACTATGGCAGCCAGGACTTAAATAGCGTCCTGGGTGCCATAGTAACACTGAACGCATTTTGAAGACGGATCCGTCTTCAAATGCTTTCAGTTCACTTGCGGTGTTGCGGATCCGGCGGCCACTTCCGGCAAATGGAGTACACGACTGATCCGGACAATGCAAGTGTGAAAGAGGCCTAATAAACCTTATCTGTAAACTAGTAAGAGGTCATAAAAATTTATTTAAGCCACATTCTTATCAGTAAGATAAGAACTAAGCTATAATGTCAGAGAGCTGAGATAAGGAGCCCGTCAGCTCCCCAAATGACGGAAAAAAGAGAAAATCCAGAGGCTGCTACTAGAAAATATCAGCCCTCTGCAGAAAAAAAGGCTCAATATTTTTAATAAAGACCATTTAAAAAAATGATTTTTAGCTGAAAGAGTACAACGCAATAATAAAAAAAAATGCCCCCAAAGGTGTGCGTAACCTTTAATGTAGATTCTAACAATAGTTATTTGTCCTTGCCATTTTGTTTACCCCCATCCTCCACCTCCTGTTGTAGGTGGTGACCCTAAGGCCCCTTTCACACGGGCGAGTATTCCGCGCGGATGCGATGCGCGAGTTGAACGCATTGCACCCGCACTGAATCCCGACCCATTCATTTCTATGGGGCTGTTCACATGAGCAGTGATTTTCACGCATCACTTGTGCGTTGCGTGAAAATCGCTGCATGCTCTATTTTGTGCGTTTTTCACGTAACGCAAGCCCCATAGAAATGAATGGGGTTGCGTGAAAATCGCAAGCATCCGCAAGCAAGTGCGGATGCGGTGCGATTTTCACGCACTGTTGCTAGGAGACGATCGGGATGGAGACCCGATCATCATTATTATTTTCCCTTATAACATGGTTATAAGAGAAAATAATAGCATTCTGAATACAGAATGCATAGTAAAATAGCGCTGGAGGGGTTAAAAAAATATAAAAAATAATTTAACTCACCTTAATCCACTTGATCGCGCAGCCGGCATCTCCTTCTGTCTTCATCTTTGCTGTGTGCAGGAACAGGACCTGTGGTGACGTCACTCCGGTCATCACATGATCCATCACCATGGTGATGGATCATGTGATGACTGGAGTGACTTCACCACAGGTCCTGTTCCTGCACACAGCAAAGAAAGGAGACAGAAGAGATGCCGGCTGCGTGATCAAGTGGACTAAGGCTACTTTCACACTTGCGTTCAGAGCGGATCCGTTTGGATCCGTCTGCATTATAGTTTAGAAAAAAATTCTAAGTCTGAAAGTTGTTCAGACGGATCCGTCCAGACTTTACATTGAAAGTCAATGGGAGACGGATCCGTTTGAAAATTGAGCCATATTATGTCAACTTCAAACGGATCCGTCCCTATTGACTTACATTGTAAGTCTGGACGGATCCGTTTGCCTCCGCACGGCCAGGCGGACACCCGAACGCTGCAAGCAGCGTTCAGGTGTCCGCCTGCTGAGTGGAGCGGAGGCTGAACGCTGCCAGACTGATGCATTCTGAGCGGATCCGCGTCCACTCAGAATGCATTGGGGCTGGACGGATCCGTTCGGGGCCGCTTGTGAGCCCCTTCAAACGGAACTCACAAGCGGACACCCGAATGCTAGTGTGAAAGTAGCCTAAGGTGAGTTAAAAAAAATGTTAAATTATTTTTTTTAACCCCTCCAGCGCTATTTTACTATGCATTCTGTATTCAGAATGCTATTATTTTCCCTTATAACCATGTAATAAGGGAAAATAATACAATGTACAGAACACTGATCCCAAGCCCGAACTTCCTGCACCTTACCCGCACCTTTTCCCGCAACGCCCGTCTGAAAGAGGCCTAACAGATTGCTTCTTATTGCTGGGCTTCAAAAAAAGCTTGTTTTTTATTATTTTTGCACCTTAGGTTCATCCAGAACGCTTCGCTATAGAATAATTAGGAATCCAGAAGACCTGGTGAAGTTTATCGCAGACTTGAAGAAAACTCCTAAAAAGGTACTAAATGGCATACTTAATACTGCTTTAGTTAGTATTGGTGCTCTTGCTGTTTGAATTCCGTACTTTGAGCTGCAGGGATTCCGACACCCGGAACCCCCGCCGATCACCCTTTTGAGAATGTAGTGAAGTTCCTGTGAGCGATGCGGCCTTCTCCGAGCTCACCAAGCACAGCACCATACATTGTGTAGCAGCTGTGTTTGGTATCTCAGCTCGGCCCCATTCACGTCTATAGGGCAGAGCCGCGCCTAGGCCATGTGACCGATAAACGGGATGTCACTTGGCCCAGGGATAGTTGCGAGCGCCGCTGCCTTCTCAAACAACTGATCGGCGGGGGGGTCACAGATGTTGGATAGGTCACCAGTGTAAAACTCCCTTAAAACCCCTTTAAGCTGCCCATACATATCAGGAGGTGGTCGTCCGAGCATACATGTTTACCTGATAGAGAGTGAGACCAAGGCACTGTAAGAAGTTTCTACCAGTGGATCGGGCTTAAAATTTACTAGTGTCTGAGTAAGTGGCTTCCGTGGATTCCCAGATTATTCAGTTTTCATGAATGGATTTCTTTCCATTCAAAACAACGCAAGTATGAAAGTAGCCTAACCTCTGCTTTCTAGCAGAGTTAGGGTCCATTCACACGTCCGCAAAATGGGTCCGCATCCGTTACGCAATTTTGCCAAACAGGTGCGGACCCATTCATTTTCAATGGGGCCGGAATGTGCTGTCCGCATTTGCGGATCCGCACTTCCGTTCCGCAAAAAAAAGAACATGTCCTATTCTTGTCCGCAATTGCAGACAAGAAAAGGCATTTTCTATGTGAGTGCCGGCGATTTGCGGTCCGCAAAATGCGGAACGCACATTGCCGCTGTCCGTGTTTTGCATACGGACGTGTGAGTGGACCCTAAGCATGATAGTGGACAGAATATATGATTGTAGCTTAGGGGTGGGCGATATAGGCGATATGCGATATAAATTTGGGCCACGATATGGATTTTCGCCATATCGCCTATATCGCCGGACCGCGATATGATCGCCCACCATTTTCTCCTGATGAGCCGGCGGGCACAGTGGAGGGAGAAGGAAGGAGTCCCTCCCTCCCCACTGTGCGCAGCTGCCGCTGAACACCAATGAGGACAGAGTAGGAGGAGGAGGGGAGGGACTGTGGCCACTGCACCACCAATGAATGTGCCGGCCATATCCCACAGGGTCCCCCTCCTCCCCCCCCCCCCCCCCATCATTGGTGGCAGTGAGCAGTTCCGATCGGAGTCCCAGCAGTGTAATGCTGGGGCTCCAATCGGTTACCATGGCAGCCAGGAGTCACGCTACTGAAGTCCTGGCTGCAATGGTATGTTAGTGAGCAGCATTATACTCACGTGCGCTGTGGCCGCCGGTCGCTCCTTCTTCTGTCTGTGCGGCGGATTGATAATGCTTATAGCATTAGCAATGCGCCGCACAGACCTATGAGAAGGAGCGCCCGGCGGCCACAGCGGACGCGAGTATAATGCTGCTCACTAACATACCATCGCAGCCAGGACTTCAGTAGCGTCCTGGCTGCCATAGTAACCGATCGGAACTGCCCACTGCCACCAATGATGGGGGGGACGGAGGGGGTGGGTTTGAGTTACCGGGGGGGGGCCAGATCAGAGGCTGGGGGGGGGGGGGGGGGCCAGATCAGAGGCTGGGGGGGGGGGCCAGATCAGAGGCTGGGGGGGTGGGGGGGGGGGGCCAGATCAGAGGCTGGGGGGGGGGGGGGGGGGGGCCAGATCAGAGGCTGGGGGGGTGGGGGGCACATAGAGGCTGGCTGCCATGGTCAGCTCCCTGCTGTTGTGTGCACAAAGCACAGGGCAGCAGGGAGTGTAAAGTCCTATTCACCCTAATAGAGCTCTATTAGGGTGAATATGACAAGGGCTCTAGCCCTTAAGGAGGCTAATAGTTATTTAAATAAAAAGTACAAAAAAAAAAGGTTTTAACCCCCCCCCCCCCCCCAATATAGAAAACAATATATCGCATTATATATCACATATCGCACATGCTTAAGATTATATCGCAATATAGATTTTAGGCCATATCGCCCACCCCTATTGTAGCTCCTGTGTGTGTCCATCCTTGGACACTACACTTGCATTTTGATGGGCTTGATTTCAGGTTATTTATAAAGTTTTTAGCTGTTGGTTTAAGAGTTTTTTTATATTCTTGCAGGATGATCAAAGTGATTCTGAGAATAAAGAATTACACAGTGGAGACGATTCAAACTCTGTGCCTGATACACAGGATCCTGAGGATGAAGATGAACAGGCCCTCATGCAGGAGTTTGAGAAGGAATTGGAAAATATTCTGCTTCCCAAGTCTGATGTCTCCCAGATAAAGGAAAATGTGAAAACGGAAATTGAGAAGGAATTTGGTAACATTATTGATGAGGTGAGCCACTTACTTTTGATCTTTTAGCCATGGGAGAGGTGTAAAGAAGCTGGAGGTCATCTACAGTGTCTGAGGGACAGCTTGGACAATTCTCTTCTATTAACCAAAATGACACAAGTTCAGTGTCAAAGAATACTGAGGACTCTCATTTAAGACCTGGCTGTATTCATGAGGGGAACACTTCTCCTACATCTTCTTGCCTTCCCATACTTTCACCAATGACGGCTGCCTGGCTACAAAACAGCTGACAGTGTTATATAGGTGACTTATAGTCTTACACTTTCTTTGCTCCAGCACAACCATCCCCACCTTACCTCTGCAGCAGCCATGTTATCATGGCCTCAGCAGTATTTATGAGCCAGTGATTGGCTGCAGCGGTCATGTACAGTATGTGTGCAGGTCTCTACTGCAGTCATTAACCCCTTAAGGACACATGACGTATCGGTACGTCATGTGTTGTTCCGATCACTGCCGCCCGGCCGGCGGTGATCGGAACAAGGTGCCTGCTCAAATCATTCAGCAGGCACCTCGGCTAAATGCGCGGGGGGTCCCGTGACCCCCCCACCCATGTCGGCAATCGCAACAAACCGCAGGTCAATTCAGGGGGATCAAAAACTTGAATATGCCTAAAATATATATGTTTCACCCCGCACCCCTGAATGATTTGAGGGAGGCGGGCGGTGCGGCAGGCGGGATCGCGATCCCCCGCCTGCCTTCCCTTGAATAATCGTTGGTGTCCAGTGGGTATACCAGGGTGTCAGCACATTGCTGACTCCCTGGTATAAATGGCTGACCTCTGTGATGCGATGTCAGCCGTTTAACCCTTTCCATACCGCGGTCCGTACGTACCGCGGTATGGAAGAGCAGAGGTTAACAGTCGGGAGCTGCTGTGCCTTTGCAGCCCCCGACAGGATGGGGTGACAGAGGGAGGGAGCCCCCTCCTTACCCTTCCCCCGTCTGCGCAGTTGTGGCCACAACTGAGTAGACAGGGAAGGTTCCCATGGCAACAGGACGCCTTCTCGGGCATCCTGCTGTTCATGGTGCTGAACAGATCTGTGCTAAAGGCATAGATCTGTTCAGACAAAGTGTAAGTAAAATACAGTACAAAACACTATATATTGTACTGTACTGTATTATACAAACATCAGACCCACTGGATCTTCAAGAACCAAGTGGGTCTGGGTAAAAAAAAAAAGTGAAAAAAAGTTTTAAAAAAATGTAAAAATCAAAAAACATTTATCACTGATTTAAAAATGAAAAAAATAAAATTCCCTACACATGTTTGGTATCGCCGCGTCCGTAACGACCTGATCTATAAAACGGTCATGTTACTTTACCCGAACGGTGAACGCCATAAAAATAAAAAATAAACTATGATGAAGTTGAAATTTTGCCCACCTTACTTCCCAAAAAAGGTAATAAAAGTGATCAAAAAAGTTGCATGTACGCCAAAATAGTGCTAATCAAACCGTCATCTCATCCCGCAAAAATCATACCCTACCCAAGATAATCGCCCAAAAACTGAAAAAACTATGGCTCTTAGACTATAGAGACACTAAAACATTTTTTTTGTTTTAAAAATGAAATCATTGTGTCAAACTTACATAAATAAAAAAAATTGTATGCATATTTGGTATCCCCGCGTCCGTCACAACCTGCTCTAAACAATTACCACATGATGTAACCTGTCAGATGAATGTTGTAAATAACAAAAAAAAAAAAAAAAAACGGTGCCAAAAAAGCTATTTCTTGTTACCTTGCTGCACAAAAAGTGTAATATAGAGCAACCAAAAATCATATGTACCCTAAACTAGTACCAACAAAACTGCCACCCTATCCCGTATTTTCTAAAATGGGGTCACTTTTTTGGAGTTTCTACTCTAGGGGTGCATCAGGGGGGCTTCAAATGGGGCATGGTGTAAAAAAAAAAACAGTCCAGCAAAATCTGCCTTCCAAAAACCGTATGGCATTCCTTTCCTTCTGCGCCCTGCCGTGTGCCCGTACAGCAGTTTACGACCACATATATGGGGTGTTTCTGTAAACTACAGAATCAGGGCCATAAATATTGAGTTTTGTTTGGCTGTTAACCCTTGCTTTGTAACTGGAAAAAAAATATTAAAATGGAAAATCTGCCAAAAAAGTGAAATTTTGAAATTGTATCTCTATTTTCCATTAAATCTTGTGCAACACCTAAAGGGTTAACAAAGTTTGTAAAATCAGTTTTGAATACCTTGAGGGGTGTAGTTTCTAGAATGGGGTCATTTTTGGGCGGTTTCTATTATGTAAGCCTCGCAAAGTGACTTCAGACCTGAACTGGTCCCTAAAAATTGGATTTTTGTAAATTTCAGAAAAATTTCAAAATTTGCTTCTAAACTTCTAAGCCTTGTAATATCCCCCAAAAATAAAACATCATTCCCAAAGTAATTCAAACATGAAGTATACATATGGGGAATGTAAAGTCATCACAATTTTTGGGGGTATTACTATGTATTACAGAAGTAGAGAAACTTTAAACTTTGAAATTTGACAATTTTTCCAAATTTTTGGTAAATTAGGTTGTTTTTTTTTGTGCAAAAAAAAAAAAAAAATTTACTTCATTTTACCAGTGTCATGAAGTACTATATGTGACGAAAAAACAATCTCAGAATGGCCTGGATAAGTAAAAGCGTTTTAAAGTGATCACCACAAAGTGACACTGGTCAGATTTGCAAAAAATCTGTCTGGGAGGGTCGATTGGTGGTGCTGGAATGGAGAGGGTTTGAAACTGTTCATACACATTTAAAAAAATAAATAAAATTAATAACCTTGTGATGTGTTTCCCCCCCCCCCCCCCCTCTGTAACTAACGGGGAAAGTTGAATGAAAGCAGACAAACCCACAAAAATCAACTGTTCAGTCTGCTGCTGCTATTCTGGTGGTCCCTTCCCGGTCTTTCCTTGCAGAGATGATGTGATATACATTTGGCACAGGTCAGTGATTGTCCTAAGCAGTCACACCGGATGTATGTGAAGTCATCACTACCGGGAAGTAAGCCGTGGGCATCACTAAGGCCAAGTTCACATCACTTTAGATTTCTGTTCTTCTGATCCGTCAGAAGAACAGGGGGAAAAAAATTATATAAAAATATGCAGTACTTTTTCTCCTGTCAAAAACCACTGATTTCTGACGGAACTGATGCAAATTGATCATAACTCATGTTTAAAAAAAAAATAAAAAAATCAGCCATAAGTGCTAGCTGATTATAACTGCTGCTCAAAATAACGAATCAGTTTTTTTGTTTTTGTTTTTTCCTCCTCTTCTGATGGATCAGAGAAAGGGAAAGCTAAACGGTGATGTCAACTTTTTTTTTTCTTTTTTTTTCTTCTTTTAATATACATTTTATCAACTTTTAAATTCCAGACAACCTTATTAATCAGTAACACCCCCCCCCCCCCCCCCGAGCTCCCCACTCCACTCTTCAGTACATCATCTAGTGTTGTCAGTGGTATGGAGGGGGGAGTATGAATTATAAAACTAGTCACAGATTATCTTCAATGAACATCTCTAATAAATTATCCCGGGTATCTCCTCCAAAGCGGGGTCATGCTTGCAGCATTTGTGCTTAGAGCCAGGCTTACTCATTTATTCTTGTGCTTCCACACATCCACTAGGTGGCCCTAGTAGACCTCATTTAGTATTTGATACATGCGGCCTAGCGAATGTTCCAACGGTCTGAGAAAGTGACCTTGTTGACCAGCTGCGTGTTTCTGATATTGTGTAGAAAAGCTAAGTGACTTTTTCACTTTATGTTTATGCTTCTTAATGTGTTGACAGAAGATGGTTGTGCTGCAGTTTTTGTGCCAAATCTGTCCATACGAAGAGAAAACGGCAGCTAGTCACTGTGCTATATTCTCCAGTCCTCTTCCAAGCATCTGTTTTTTAGCGTAATATTGATGGCTAACCTTTTATTATTATACACTGCTCAAAAAAATAAAGGGAACACAAAAATAACACATCCTAGATCTGAATTAATTTAATATTTTTCTGAAATACTTTGTTCTTTACATAGTTGTGCTAGATGTGCTGACAACAAAATCACACAAAATTAAAAAATTGAAATCAAATTTTTTAACCCATAGAGGTCTGTATTTGGAGTCACCCTCAAAATTAAGGTGGAAAAACACACTACAGGCTGATCCAACTTTGATGTAATGTCTTTAACCGCCTCACGTCCGCCCATAGACTATAAACGTCCTATGGGTGGACGTCTATTTCTGACAGTACGTTTTAAAACGTCCTGTCAGAAATAGCAGCTGCACGCTAATCGTGCAGCTGCTGATCGGGTTGCCCGCTGTCAGTGACAGCAGGGCAACCCTAAGACAAGGCAGGGACAGTTCCCAAGTGTCTCTGCCTTCACGATCGCTGCAGACACAGCGCTCACCGAGCGCTGTGTCTGCAGAGCAGGAAGCGCTGTGCGCTTCCTGTTCCGGCCCGGCGGTCATGTGACCGGAGTGTGCAGGAGCTGTGTGAGGTCTCTCAGAGACCTCGATCAGCCCTGCTCTGAGGCTGTACAGCGCTGGATTGCTGCTGTACAGCCTCTCTAGTGGTGTATTTGTCCTGTAACTGGGGCTACTATGTCAGCCCCAGTTACAGGAGAAATCAACTGTGAAAAAAAAAAAGAAAAAGTGAAGCAAATGTCCCCCAGAGGTCTTGTATGACCTTATGGGGGACGAAAAGTGTAAAAAAAAAATAAAAAAAATAAAGGGTTGAAAAAATAAAATAAAGTTTCACATGTAAAAAAAAAAAAGTTCCCAAGTTAGGAATAAAAAAAAAAAAATTTAAAATAGAAAAAATAAAATAAAATAGACATATTTGGTATTGCCGCGTCCGTAAAAACCAGCTCTATAAAAATATCATATGACCTAACCCCTCGGGTGAACACCGTAAAAAAAAAAAAAAAAAACAAGCAATTTTTGTCACCTTGCATCACAAAAGGTGCAACACCAAGTGATCAAAAACGCTTATGTCCCACAAAATAGTACCAATAAAACCGTCACCTCATCCCGCAAAAAATGAGCCCCTACATAAGAAAATCTCTCAAAAAATAAAAAAACTATAGCTCTTAGAACATGGAGACACTAAAACATCATTTTTTTGGTTTCAAAAATGCTATTATTGTGTAAAACTTTAATAAATGAGAAAAAGTATACATATTAGGTATCGCCACGTCCGTAACAACCTGCTCTATAAAAATGTCACTTGACTGAACCCCTCAGGTGAACGCTGTAAAAATAAATAAATAGAAACTGTGCTAAAACAACAAATTTTTTGGTCACCTTGCCCATAAAGTGTTATAATGAATGATCAAAAAATCATATGTACCCAAAAATAGTACTAATAAAACTGGCACCTTATCCCCTAGTTTCCAAAATGGGGTCACTTCTTGGGAGTTTCTACTGTAAGGGTGCATCAGGGGGCTTCAAATGGGACATGGCATCTAAAAACCATGTGGAGTTCCTTTTCTTCTGCGCCCTGCCGTGTGCCCATACAGCAGTTTATGACCACATGTGGGGTGTTTCTGTAAACCGCAGAATCTGGGTAATAAATATTGAGTTTTGTTTGGCTGTTAACCATCGATGTGTTAAAGAAAAAAATTGATTAAAATGGAAAATCTGCCAAAAAAGTGAAATTTAAAAATTTGATCTCCATTTTCCTTTAATTCTTGTGGAACGCCTAAAGGGTTAACAAAGTTTGTAAAATCGGTTTTGAATACCTTGAGGGGTGTAGTTTCTACAATGGGGTCATTTATGGGGGTATCCACTATGTAGGCCCCACAAAGTGACTTCAGACCTGAACTGGTCCTTATAAAGTGGGTTTTGGCAATTTTCTTATAAATTTGAAGAATTGCTTCTAAGCCTTCTAACGTCCTAAAAAAATAAAAGGACATTTCCAAAATGATGCCAACATAAAGTAGACATATGGGGAATGTTAAATAATAAATATTTTATGAGGTATCACTTTCTGTTTTAAAAGCAGAGAAATTGAAATTTAGAAAATTGCGAATTTTTCGAATTTTTGGGTAAATTTGGGATTTTTTCATAAATAAAGGTGAAATATTTTGACTCAAATTTATGACTATCATGAAGTACAATGTGTTACGAGAAAACAATCTCTGAATGACTTGGATAAATAAAGGCGTTCCAAAGTTATTACCACATAAAGTGAGATATGTCAGTTTTGCAAAATTTGGCCTGGTCAGGAAGGGGGCAAATGGCCCAGATGGGAAGTGGTTAAAACAAGTCAAAATGAGGCTCAGTAGTGTGTGTGGCCTCCATGTGCCTGTATGACCTCCCTACAACGCCTGTGCATGCTCCTGATGAGGTGGCGGACGGTCTCCTGAGGGATATCCTCCCAGACCTGGACTAAAGCATCTGCCAACTCCTGGACAGTCTGTTGGTGGATAGAGCGAGATATGATGTCCCAGATGTGCTCAATTGGATTCAGGTCTGGGGAACAGGCGGGCCAGTCCATAGCATCAATGCCTTCGTCTTGCAGGAACTGCTGACACACTCCAGCCACATGAGGTCTAGCATTGTCTTGCATTAGGAGGAACCCAGGGCCAACCGCACCAGCATATGGTCTTACAAGGGGTCTGAGGATCTCATCTCGGTACCTAATGGCAGTCGGGCTACCTCTGGTGAGCACATGGAGGGCTGTGCGGCCCTCCAAAGAAATGCCACCCCACACCATTACTGACCCAATGCCAAACCGGTCATGCTGGAGGATGTTTCAGGCAGCAGAACGTTCTCCACGGCGTCTCCAGACTCTGTCACATCTGTCACATGTGCTCAGTGTGAACCTGCTTTCATCTGTGAAGAGCACAGGGCGCCAGTGGCGAATTTGCCAATCTTGGTGTTCTCTGGCAAATGCCAAACGTCCTGCACGGTGTTGGGCAGTAAGCACAACCCCCACCTGTGGATGTCGGGCCCTCATATCACCCTCATGGTGTCTGTTTCTGACCGTTTGAGCAGACATATGCACATTTGTGGCTTGCTGGAGGTCATTTTGCAGGGCTCTGGCAGTGCTCCTCCTGTTCCTCCTTGCACAAAGGCGGAGGTAGCGGTCCTGCTGCTGGGTTGTTGCCCTCCTACGGCGGCCTCCACGTCTCCTGATGTACTGGCCTGTCTCCTGGTAGCGCCTCCATGGTCTGGACACTACGCTGACAGACACGGCAAACCTTCTTGCCGCAGCTCGCATTGATGTGCCATCCTGGATAAGCTGCACTACCTGAGCCACTTGTGTGGGTTGTAGACTCCGTCTCATGCTACCACTAGAGTGAAAGCACCGCCAGCATTCAAAAGTGACCAAAACATCAGCCAGGAAGCATTGAAACTGAGAAGTGGTCTGTGGTCACCACTGCAGAACCACTCCTTTATTGGGGGTGTCTTGCTAATTGCCTATAATTTCCACCTGTTGTCTATCCCATTTGCACAACAGCATGTGAAATTGATTGTCACTCAGTGTTGCTTCCTAAGTGGACAGTTTGTTTTCACAGAAGTGTGATTGACTTGGAGTTACATTGTGTTGTTTAAGTGTTCCCTTTATTTTTTTGAGCAGTGTATATGAAGTGATGTGTTTTGCTCAGTAATCTAATTTTTTATTTATTATTGAGTGTTTTTTTCCTTTCACACATGAATTATACACTGGAATTTTTTTATTTTTTTTACAGCAGAATATGCTCACAGGTTTTTAGGGCACCTGCATTTTTTTGCCATCTAATGAACAAAATCCCTTTGAAAAAAAAAAAAAAAAAAACTGTCCTGCATTTCCTTGTTCCCATAGACCTTTAACAAACATTTGGAGCTGGTGTTTTTACTGCAGAACACATCAAAAACCACATGTGCAAAAAATTTGGCTAAAAATGGCAGCAAAAACTTGGGTGATTTCACTGACACGGTGTTTGGAAAATCGCCACTACAGTTTTTTTGAGCTAAAGCCAGAATTGGATCTGGCAAGAAGTATGACGGTACATGGTATTGTACCAGAAATACTGAGCCGATGTATTCATATGGCAGCCTAGGGCCTAATGAAAGCCCAGGCCTGCCTGCAGTATATCCGTTTCAGGCTGTATAGCACTGACAGTATAATAAACTGTACTGCATAAGCTGTACAGTTTTTATAGAAGCGATCTAAATATCACCTGTTAGAGTCTCCTTGTGGGACTAGTAAATGGTTAAAAAGTTAAAGTTTTATTGAACAAAAAATATCCATTTTCAAAAAATTCACTTTTTTCATTGAAAAAAGCATTTCAATGGAAATAAAATGGCAAAAACAAAATCCTCACCACATATTTGTTATCACCGTATCCATAAAAGCGATCAAAAAGTGTTATGAACTCCAAAATGATACCGATGACAACTACGAGTCCTCCTGCAAAAATCAAGCCCTAACATAGCTCCGTAGAACAAAAATGTAAAAGGTGAGGTAAACAAATTTTCCTTATTATTATTATTTTTTTTTTTATGTATGGTACTGACCCATACAGAAAGCTATAATGTTATTTATGCAGAAAATGGAATGCTGCAAAATCTAACACAAAAACTTATTGGCAGTATTTTTTTTTCTATCCTCCCCCAAAAAAATGTATCCCCATTCACACAACAGTGAAATAGCCAGAATCCACCCCGATCAGCGGAGCTCCTGATACTTGCGGCCGCTCTCCTCCAGCGTCAGGGCATGCCCCCCCCCCCCCCCCCCAAATATGTTTAACATAAAAATATAATTTAAACGAGGTCATTTTCTGATGACACATTCCCTTTAACTTAGAATAAAGTTCCCTTACTTAAATTAACAAAAAATTGACAGGTTGGGAGCACGACGGCATTCATTGAACTGACATTCTATAATGACACAAACGTGGCAGGGCTCACTATACAGGATCATTCCCAAACTGGTTTTCAGGTGGCTGCTGAGAAGCGCGCGCTAATTTCATTGCAATTTCAAATATGTTCTAAATTGAAGGGATCTGTCCTAATGCCGATGCACCCTATTAGACAAAGCCTTTAAAGTGAACCTATCATGTTGAACATAATAGGGCACTAATCCTTTAGCTTGAAGGGAACCTGTCACCTGGATTTTGTGTATAGAGCTGAGGACATGGGCTGCTAGATGGCCACTAGCACATCCGCAATACCCAGTTCCCATAGCTCTGTGTGCTTTTATTGTGGGGAAAAAAAACGATTTTATAGATATGTAAATTAACCTTAGATGAGTCCAGCGTTCTCTGACTCCGAGCCCAGCCACGCCCACTGTGAAGTAGCCCAGCACCGCCCCGCATCCTCCGAATCTCCTCTTTGCTTCCCGACGTCACAAAGCTAGAGCGCCGTAATCTCTCGATGTGCGAGATTACGGCGCTCTAGCTTTGTGACGTCGGGGAGCAAGGAGGAGATTCTGAGTATGCGGGGCGGTGCTGGGCTCTGGAAACGTGTGTGGTTTTTCCGCAACATGCGCAGGTAGCCTTGTGCTGGAATTGTGGTGCAAAAAGCTATATGTTAAACGACTCCTCTTTTTCTGCAAAAGTCACGCCCCTTTCTCTCAGTCACTGCTCGTGTTGAACCAGGCTCAGATTTCTCTGAACCTAGATGTACCAAATTGCGACACATTTTGCTGCAGTTTACATTAAAGGAGTTTTCCCATGACTAATGTAAAAAATATCACAGATCGTAATAGTAGATGACAATCTCACTCTCTCTAACAAAGCTAGAACCAGCCCTGTACCTCACATGGGTCCAGAGATCTCCCTGGTCATTTCTATGCTAGATTTATATCAAGCTGGCAGCTCAAGGGGCGTGTCTTTTCTGCTGCAGCTCAGGGGGCGTGTCCATGCTCTGCCTATCACAGCTCAGGAGGCAGTTCAAGGATGAAACTGAGCATGTGCGGCCTTCTTAGTGAGCAGGACAAAGAAATAAGAAAGTACAAACAGCAGGTGGCGCTATACAGATTTATTTTATTGAACAACTTGGTGGCTATGCTAAATTTTTAATTACCGTACATGCAATTACAAAAGTACTGAGATCCAGGTGCTGGTTTGAAAACTGTAGAATATTTTTCGTAAACCCCTTTTAAAATGTAGGTGCATTCACACAAATGGGGGCCACTGTCGGATCTGCCAGCAGCATGTCAGGATCTGCACAGACGGAGCATTTTGGATCGCTTGTGAGAGCCCTGAACGGATCTCACAAACGGAAAGCCAAAACGCCAGTGTGAAAGTAGCCTTACAAGCAGTGGCGTAACTAGAACTGACTGGGCCCCACACCAAATTATTGAATCCCCCCCCCCCCCCCTCATGGGCCCCAGTCCTGCAGCTAGTCAAAATCACTCACTCAGACCAGGCCCTGCTGCGACTTCGTCCGTTTCCCACACATATACTGCATATCATGTCACTGTATATAATACTATTGTGGGGGCCCTTTTACAATTTAGTCCTCATCTCAGGTAGACCCTTTTGAGTTCAGGCCCCGCAGTAGCTGCGTCCCCTGCTTCCACTATAGGTACGCTCCTGCCTTTCACAATATTACAGCTATACACACTATACAATGCCAATAAATATAATTAGGGAGAGTTTACATTTCCGTTTAATTTTCCGTTCTTCTGATGTGTCAGAAGAACAAAAAAAAAAAAAAACTGGATGTATCTTGTATAAAAAAAAGATCCTGTAAACAAATGGATCCTGCTGCATCCGTTATGCACATTTGGCATCCGTTTGAGCCATTTCTGAGATCTGTTCTATCAGACGGAAAAAAGTACAGGAGTTTTCTTTCTGTAAAAAAAACGGATCTCAGGTAGAAATGGCTTAAACGGATGCCAAATGTGCATAACGGATGCAACAGGATCCATTTGTTTACAGGATCCTTTTTTTCTGTTCTTCTGACGGATCAGAAGAACTGAAAATGAAATGGAGATGTGGACTCTTGCTTACTTGAATACACAGAATAAAATAGCATAACCAATTTCAAGCAACTACAGGAATAGCATCCACTGGGCAGTGTATTTCCCCTATGCATCCTCAGTATGGGGCGGAATGTATAAATATACAGACATTCATTATATAGTCTTAGGCCTGGTTCTCATTTCACATATGCATTTTATGCATTGAAATTTCCACCAAATGCCTCAACTGGTGAGATAACTAGGTTCTGTTACATATATATATATATATATATATATATATATATATATATATATATATATATATATATATATATATACAGTATAATAGATAGGAGATAGATAATCACACACATACACTTGCCTTTTATGCAGGCTAGATGGATTTGTCAGGCTGTGGAGGATCCAGAAGAGTTTTTAACCCCCCGAGCACATGGCTGGCTGTCTCCTCCTCAGAGAGCAGTGCAGCCCCCCCTCCCCTCCCCCCCTCACTCTGTCCCGACTAGACACTGATAGCGGAGCAAAGAGCACTACTGCCCTGCCGTAATATGACAGTAAGTGAAGAGGAGCAAACTGGGGAGGGGGGGGGGGGGTTCTTAAGGAAGCTCCAGGGAGATTTTTTAAGGTAGCAGCATAGGCTGCTGCTGACAAGAGCTGCTGTTATCTTCAGTGCGGCCCTCCACTATACGCTGCCTGCTGCCTGTGAGGCCAGAAGTTTACATCATAGTACATGCAACCCTGCCCTGCTGACACCCCTTCTAAGCCCGGGCCCCGAAGCAGCTGCTTCCCTGATAGTTACGCCCCTGCTTACAAGTCCAGTGGGTTGTCCTGTTCAGTGAATGACAGCTGGTTATGTGCACGCTTATACATGGAAGGCCAGGGGTAGACTGGAAACTTAATGCAGCTCTGGGAAAACCTAAAAGTGGCCCCCGTGTTGTAGGTGGGCAACACAAGTAGATGTGGCCAAAACAAGTAAGCGGGGTCAGCAATACCATAGTGCAACACAATACCTCTCCAGAAGCTCTCCCTCAGTAGCAGCCATCATTAGCTGTCACATTCTGTCCTCCTTGGGTCAGATGTGGGCCACAGCACCAAGCCAGGTCTAACTTCATCGTGCAGCCTGGATTTCCCCAAATAATGTCCCCTATAGTATGCTCCCTAAGTCCTGCTCCAAGTTGCTGCCTCTTATGCAGCCTAAAGGCATCTTCCCCCTGTGGCCTGACAATTGAATTTAGGAGGGCTCCCGGCAAGGTACAGAAGTACCTGATGCTCCCAGTGTTAATTACCACTGAGAGCATCAGATCATTATGTACCTGGCCAGCGGTAATGAGGAGGTATCGGGCGGCCCCCTGAGCATTGGCCCACTGGGAAAATTCTCTGTAAGGCTCTGGGGAAGGCTGTTAATCATGGATTAGGACCAACTACAGGCCTCCTAAACATAGAGCAGTGATCTACGTGAATAGAACACAAGTTAGTGAATCTGCTCACCACCCCACACACAGATGAGTCTGAGTGCAGAACGTGACAGGTTGCCATTCAGATAACGGGTGTTTTGACTTTAGGAAGTCATTTATCAATGCTTATTGATGCAGCTGACTGTAAATGAACACGGCATGATAATGATTCACACAAGATTTTATACTTGCCGACCAGTAGTTGGGACAGGTACCAAGAAATCGCATAGCTGGAGGGCCACATGTCTTTCCTGTTGGTTACATACAGCAGGGTAACCCTCTATACGTTTTCTTGTGCCGGTGATCTATTCTCTGGCAGAGCAGGAATATGGCGATAGTCTTTCATGATGTTATGCTCATTTAGAAACTATTCAATCTTGTAGGCTCAGGAAGAGTTGGAGTCTGAAGGATTGAAGGGAGAGTTTGATAGAAAACAAGCCTCAAAATCACTTGCCACAACATTGAACAAGTTGATTGATAAACTGGACAATACTGCCGTGGAAGAAGAAGAGGAGACACAGGCTGAGAGCAACGAGGTTACAACAGACGACAGTATTCCTGCTGCCAAAGTTACAACTGGTAGGTTATATAATGCATGTAATGACTGTGACTGTACTAAGTAGAAATGGATGAATTTCTTGAAATTCGTTTTGGGTCCGATTCACAATTTTTTTTTTTTATATATATATATATATATATATATATATATATATATATATATATATATAATATAATATAATATAATATAATATAATATAATATAATTTTTTTTTTTTTAATTCAGACCCAAATCGATTCTAGCCAAATCAAATATACTCTAATCACCCTAAAAATTACTATGGAACATTCTTTGATCTCCTAGGACCTAGAGTAGGAGAGTAGGAGAGACTAGTATGCCACTTTGGGTTCATGGGCAATATATGTGTTGTCTGGGGGTACTCTTTCTCGTAATGATGAGAGCCTAGTATGCGTAGAATAGATGTGTTTTTTTTGTAGGCTATGCAATGCTCCTCTGGGTTTCTGGGAAAGATATATTCAAATTAGCCTTCCTTCAAAAAAAAAAAACAGCTAAGCCTATCTGATGCCAGCAGATGTAAGATGTGCTAATTTTCATATATTTTTACTAGCAACCGTTCTCTGCACTCTTCAGAAGAAGAAATACTACTCCAACCAAGGCCTCTCAGGCAGCGAAACAAATTTTCCTTGCTCAACTGTTAAAGTGCTGGGTTCCTGGTATAAGACACTCCGTTTTCCTTTTTAACATAGCTAAGACAATAGCCAAGTCAGCCTTCTCATCTACCAACAGCTCTTTTTGGACAAAAGCTTTTTATCAGAGCAAAGCAGACCAAAAATTTTTTTTTTTAGCTGAGAGGCCTTGGGTGGGCACTAATTCTACGGTATTATGGACGCCACTTAATATATGTGATGGCTATTGTAGGTTAGGCAGCTTGGAAAATGTATTTGCATATCTTTGGGATTCTCGGAAAGATATTCAAATTAGCTTTGCTGAGAAAAAAAAAAATAGTAATTATTACTGATTCTAATTTTGCATACCTTTTTTTTCTCTGTCCTTTTGAAATTACTGCTGAAATGCATGTTTTTTGTGTCTCTCCTATCTCTCAATCGAATCACAAAAAAATCCATGTTTATAAGAATCTGTTTCCTTTTTTTTATTTATTTTTATTCAGGTTGAATTCTAAATTGGTAGAATCAATTTGCTCAGTTATACTCCTTGTGCTTCATATATCAATTTTTCCATTATTATTATACTTTATATTATTATTTTTTATATATACACAAAGAGTTTGGAGGTAGCCTTGAACTGTTCAATCAGCGCTTTTTCCTCAAGTTTTTCCCCTGTGGTAGCTTCAATCTTTTCAACAAGTCCTTTTTCAGAATAAGAATTTTCTTATCTACTGCCATGCCTGTGTCCTCACATAATGCTTTTCTGGAAAAGAGACATGCAAGCTCATACAAGGAATCCAGCCCTTTCTGGGTAACTACCCTTTAACAACACTGAGCAAAGAAAATGTTCTCGTCTACCTGAGAGGACTTGGTTGGGGTACCATTTGTCCTCATGGAGAGTGCCACGTACGTATTAAGAGTATTGTAAGCCAGTCATCACTTTGGGTTTCTGGGAAAAATATTTGAAAATTAGCCCATCTGCTGACATCCGATAGGCATGGCTGTCTTTTCTTTTTGGAAGGAAAGCTAATTGTGCAAATGCTAAACAGGATGAGATATTACTTTGAAATTTACTTTGATACTTAAAGGGAACCCATGATATCCTTGTGCTGTCCTCACTGAGGGCAGCGTAAAGTAGTGACAGACATTTTTAAATCTGTGGTCATTTATCAGATAAATGAACAGATTTACTGAGAACTTAGTTTAATGCTGCCAGCGTGCGCTAGGTGAAGAGTCACATGCTACCAGAGAAGAGTCCTAATACTGACACCTGACCACCCCCACCCGCCACTTGCAGATAATTGACAGTTCTCTCCTTAGTTTCCTCCCTAGAATGTCAATTATCAATAAGTGGGTGGGGATAGAGAGCTCATGAATAAGCCGGACTCTTCTCTGGCAGCATGTGACTCTTCTCGAGCTCATGCGGTCAGCATTAAACTGTAAATTCTCACCAGATGAGTGACCGATCAGTGAATTCAACGTGTGTGTCAATACTTTGTTCTGCCTTAGCGAGGGCAGCATAAAGAATATAATAATAATAATAATAATAATCTTTATTTATATAGCACAAAGAAAAAAATAAGGGGTTGGGTCAGCACAACCTGCTGCAGGTGCACATCACTATGGCGAAATACATATACAAACGGAAAATGCAAATGTGATCGCACACTGCATCCAGCACTCTGCCCTCCATGCTGGATGAGACATTGGTTTATATTTTGGCCAAAGCATAGTAAGCCACTCACCGCGTCAAGGCTGTCTCATGAGTGGTCCCTAACTCTTGTTCCTACCTGTTCATGGGCCATGACAGCCACATAAAATCCAGGGAATGCAGGTCAGCATGCAAGCCAAGTACACTTTGCTTGTAACCCCGTCCGGTGCTATTACAGCTTTCATCGGATCCAGGGATGCAAGTACCAACACGCATGCTGAACCTACCATATTTTATGTGGCTGTCATGGCCCATGAACAGGTAGGAACAAGAGTTAGGGACCACTCATGAGACAGCCTTGACGCGGTGAGTGGCTTACTATGCTTTGGCCAAAATATAAACCAATGTCTCATCCAGCATGGAGGGCAGAGTGCTGGATGCAGTGTGCGATCACATTTGCATTTTCCGTTTGTATATTTATTTATATAGCGCCAACATATGCCACAACGTCTTACAATTCGGGGGTTCAAGTACAAAGTCATAAATAACTTAGTGGCAAACAGGTCAACAATTTAAAACCAGAGGAATGAGGACTCTGCTCACAAGAGCTTACAATCTATGAGGAGATGGGGGTGACACAATAGGTAAAAAGTGCTTGTTTTATACAATGGTCCCGCCATTATAACACAATGGGGGAGTAGATAGGAGGCTGCTCTGTCCTGCTTCTGAGTGCGTGGGATGTGGTGGATACTGAATATGACAGGTCCCCTTTTAAGGGGTTGTGCAGGAGTACTCGCCCGACCAGTCTGAGACACAACTGTAACCAGGGTCGTCCTGTAAATTAAAGATGACTTTTTGCTGTATTAGGATTCAGGCAAGAAGATAAATCCCTCTTCAGACAGATGTAAATGTGTATTTGATGTAGAGCATCTAGAAATGTTAGGTGTCACTGGCATATTTTGTTTCTTCGAGGAAAATATATATAGGACGGCTTACCCCTTGCTACTATGGTAAGGTGCTGCAATCTTTTGATACACCCCGATCAAAAAATTATGACAAAGAATAAATATAGATTGGCACTCTAACAGTCGGGACCACTAGGAAGCGGTTTAAATAAAAGATTAAAGTTTATTAAAAGTACTAAAGATAAAAATATATAAATCAAATAACATTAATGATCTAAAAAATATTGCAAACACAGATGACGTCCACTAGTGAATGGATAACCCCCTCTGTGTATAACTATTGATGGCTAAAACTCCAAAAATGCATGAATAGTGAAATAAATTCCAGGCTGAAAAAGAGATAATATGTTATCAATAAAAATGTGTTCTATAGCTTACTGTACTTCCACATTAAAATAAGCTGATATATTAAAAATAAAATTGCGATAAATTGCTGTCTAATGTTGTTCCATACAGCGTCTCCAATGTGTCTAATCCTGTTTTTAAACACTCTTTGGTAACATATTATACCGCTTTATGCGGATATTTTTGATGTATTGTACTGCAGTATAGATGCGGTACCGCAGTCCTTTGTACAGTATAGCAGAGTGTCGAAGGCTGGAATGTATGGCCTTTATTGGTTTAAGCCAGTAATTGTCTTTCCGAATAATGTTCAGTAAGTACCAGTCATGTCATTTCAACAGTGACACAATGCATGTGCCGACATATGGAAATATTGAAGATTGTTCCCGGTTTACTACGCAACACAGCGGAGCACCATGATATGGATTATATGTCTTCCACTAATCTGGACCGATGGCTAGCTTCCTGTACCGATAGGCTTTCTCCAAGTGCTCCAACAGTATTCAGCAAGTGTTCACCCTATTTTTGTTAATGTTTGTACATATATCGGCATATAGAGTTATTGTTGGTTTCTCACTGTTTGTGGCGGATAAGCGAAGGAAGCGGTGCCTGCCGTGGCGTCCCACGTGGTCTTCAGCACTTAGCGTCTTACCTCCACACCTGTTCCAATGCAGGACTTACCTTTGCTGCATTACAACAAATAGAACGACATTGGAAAAGGGGGCGACCACATTGCAAGAATGTCAAGAGCGGAATCCAGACGAATTTTCAATTTTCGCAGACTTCTACTAGGTGGGCTGAATGCTGAACTTGAAATTTTGGGCTTTCTCTAATTCTACGGGTCGGTGCCCTCTGTGACGGAGGATCTCAGTCAGGCTGTTTACCAGCGCGGAGATCCTACCTTGGTGGAGAGCCCCCATCCTATATACATTGTTCTGATCATGAATACAAATTAGCTCCATCCCTGACACAGCAGATATACTATAGGGGTTAATATATCCTCTTTCAGCTTCTTTTCTTAGATATTATTCTTTTAGATATCTTTATATCTCTCCATATATATTTCTTAGCCCTATCATTGGGGTAAGAAATAATAAACAATATATCATATATGTAAATTCAGAAAATCATATACTATATATGTTAACTAAGAAAATAAAAAAACATGGAAATCTAAGCGATTGTAACTATGGATGAAAGAATGGGGATGTATCTCGACTCCATTCTAAAACGAATATATCGCATCAAATGTATTTCTGAAATTATATTTTTACATTTTTTAAGTTTTTATGTGATTCGTAAGGACAGCAAACATTGGTACATAAAATATATCAGATGTATGATATAGCGAATTATGAAACTATAGACCAAAAAACACATGGAAATCGCACAAGAACCGCAATATCATAAGATATATCAATTTATATTCCTAAATCCACTCCAGCTTTTCTAATTAAGCAGAGAGCTAAGGCTATCAATTTACCAGACAGTCCAAGCGAGTGCAGCCACTGATGGAGTAAGGATTTACTCCGAAACGCGTCTGGTATCAACTAAGTCGCTCGCAAATATCTCTTCTTTTTGGGATATGGTTAATTGAATTTCTATCGGAAATTAAAACGGAAGAAGCGCTTCACAATAATTTTCCTTACATTTCCCGGGAGCTACGAGATGCCGAACTTACGGCTGGAGTTATCGCAGAGACATTAACAGCTGGCGAAACTTCCCTAATGCCATAAAGATTTGGATTTAACACCTGATATTTTAAAATCACTCACAATAGAGATACAGGCGTGGAGGTAAGACGCTAAGTGCTGAAGACCACGTGGGACGCCACGGCAGGCCCCACTTCCTTCGCTTATCCGCCACAAATCGTTGTCAAGGTATATCTTTTATATAAAATATAAATCTTTTATATAAAAAATAAAATGTCAATAAAATATGGAAATCAGTCAGGAAATCCACTAGGCGGACATAAAACGCCTTTTTGTTTATCTTGAGACTCTAAATTTAATTTATGCAATTAATGAAAACAAAGGGGCCATCAATTATGCAAAATATATGTAATTTATTTATAAAGGAGTAAAAATCCAATATAAAACAGACATTAGATCAATGGATAGATAAATTAACGCAGTACCAACAAACCACCACTAGATGGTGGTGTAACCCACTATCACTTTCTCACCAGCACAGAATTATTTAAAGTTACATATGATAAGATATAAATGCTATATCTTTATCAAACAGACCAATAATTTAATTTATCAAGAGAAACTCAGGATTTTCTGTTTACCATACAGGTTATAAAATGACAAAATACAGGAACAATAAATGTTGTCCCTTGACTCTGTCTCAGCCTATGACAATCAAAAATATATATGATATTAATATGATATTATACCCTACTCAGCAATCAGACTATGGAAATATAATTTCCCAGAGTTTTTCCTCTACTCAGACAATGTCTAATCTCCCATTAGCAATATGCATCTTTGCTAAGAGGACAACTAGTATTAGGGAGGTATTTACCACTATACGTTCCCACAGTATGGAAACTCTTGACTATATGCTGAGAGGAATATCTTATTAATATTACAAGCGATAAATAATATACATTACCAAGACAAGGATGGACAGAGTTTCGGATGGGACCAGTTCTCAGGAGTTCTCTACTGGTCAAAATGTAATTCAAGTTTCTTTTGATATCCTTTATGGATCTTTTCTTTCTTATGAGGACCCTGTTTCTTGTGATCTGATCTGATGGTTTGATCTCATGGTTTGATCTCTTCCCATGTTCCTATCCAGCAGTACTTATCCTCCGTGATATCTTACGTTACCACCTCCTGGATTATGATCTCCCAATCAACTGAGGAGGGTGTAACGTATGTTAATACCACTATGATGTAATCTTAACCCTTGATTATGCTAGAGAAAACAAGTTATAAAATATCATCCATCTACCTCTAGATGGCACTGTTGTACCACATAACAATTTCAAACATTAAGTCTAAATACCTAATAATACGTTCACATGACCTTTTAACCCTTCCAGTATACATCAGTATTAAGGGTTTCTTCCTGACACTTTTAATTACCCATAATCTAGACATGTTGGAGTCACCATCTTCGACGTTTTCTTTATAGACAATGGACAATGGGCCCTTTTACTTGACATCCGGGTTCATTAACTTGCCCACATGGCTGGCTAATTATATTCAGCTCTCCTCATGAAATCCAATTAGTAGGAAGACAACTTTAATACTTTCTAAACCTTAAAAAGTTTATATCCAGTCAGTGAAATATACATGGCATAAAATATATATTCTAAATGAGATTATTTATAGATCTAAAATATATAACACACTGTTACAAATAGATGACATATTATATAATTCATTGGTTAAGATATGTTGCAAATCTAAATACACCACACAGGAATATATAGGATATAATTATGAAGACCTGAATGGGACATTCATACACCAAATGCTTCCTATAAGGTAGACTTTTTCTACATTGCTATTTAAATGGTTATCTCTCAGACACATGTCTGTAGGACCCATTATAGTATTAACAGATACACTAAATCTGCTCACAATAATTTTTAAAAGACAATACACTCTATGTCCGTTACAAACATGTTACCCAAATTGAACTCAGCATGAACTCATCTTGGCCTATTTCAATCCTACAGAAAAGATTTTAGACTGTAGTTCAATCTGACTTTACACTTAAAGGCAATGAGCATTGATATTTAGACTATAATATCTTCAGATAAGACTGTACACTTATGAAAATGCATGACATCGTGAGTAACCAACAATAACTCTATATGCCGATATACACTCACCTAAAGAATTATTAGGAACACCATACTAATACGGTGTTGGACCCCCTTTTGCCTTCATAACTGCCTTAATTCTACGTGGCATTGATTCAACAAGGTGCTGATAGCATTCTTTAGAAATGTTGGCCCATATTGATAGGATAGCATCTTGCAGTTGATGGAGATTTGAGGGATGCACATCCAGGGCACGAAGCTCCCGTTCCACCACATCCCAAAGATGCTCTATTTGGTTGAGATCTGGTGACTGTGGGGGCCATTTTAGTACAGTGAACTCATTGTCATGTTCAAGAAACCAATTTGAAATGATTCGAGCTTTGTGACAAGGTGCATTATCCTGCTGGAAGTAGCCATCAGAGGATGGATACATGTTCTCATTCTGTTTACGCCAAATTCGGACTCTACCATTTGAATGTCTCAACAGAAATCGAGACTCATCAGACCAGGCAATATTTTTCCAGTCTTCAACAGTCCAATTTTGGTGAGCTCGTGCAAATTGTAGCCTCTTTTTCCTATTTGTAGTGGAGATGAGTGGTACCCGGTGGGGTCTTCTGCTGTTGTAGCCCATCCGCCTCAGGGTTGTGCGTGTTGTGGCTTCACAAATGCTTTGCTGCAGACCTCGGTTGTAATGAGTGGTTATTTCAGTCAACGTTGCTCTTCTATCAGCTTGAATCAGTCGGCCCATTCTCCTCTGACCTCTAGCATCCACAAGGCATTTTCGCCCACAGGACTGCTGCATACTGGATGTTTTTCCCTTTTCACATCATTCTTTGTAAACCCTAGAAATGGTTGTGCATGAAAATCCCAGTAACTGAGCAGATTGTGAAATACTCAGACCGGCCCGTCTGGCACCAACAACCATGCCACGCTCAAAATTGCTTAAATCACCTTTCTTTCCCATTCTGACATTCAGTTTGGAGTTCAGGAGATTGTCTTGACCAGGACCACCCCCCTAAATGCATTGAAGCAACTGCCATGTGATTGGTTGACTAGATAATTGCATTAATGAGAAATGGAACAGGTGTTCCTAATAATTCTTTAGGTGAGTGTATGTACAAACATTAACAAAAACAGGGTGAACACTTGCTGAATACTGTTGGAGCACTTGGAGAAAGTCATTTATTGGTCCAGATTAGTGGAAGACATATAATCCATATCATGGTGCTCCGCTGTGTTGCGTAATGAACAGGTAACAATCTGCAGTATTTCCATATGTCGGCACATGCATTTGTGTCACTGTTGAAACGACATGACTGGTACTTACTGAACATTTTTTGGAAAGAGACACTTACTGGCTTAGACCAATAAAGGCCATACATTCCAGCCTTCGACACTCTGCTATACTGTACAAGGGACTGCGGTACCGCATCTATACTGCAGTACAATGCATCAAAAATATCCACATAAATCGGTATAATATGTTACCAAAGAGTGTTTAAAAACAGGATTAGACACATTGGAGACGCTGTATGGAACAACATTAGACAGCTATTTATCGCAATTTTATTTTTAATATATCAGCTTACTTTAATGTGGAAGTAAGCTATAGAACAAGTTTTTATTAATAACCTATCTCTTTTTCAGCCTGGAATTTATTTTACTATTCATGCATTTTTGGAGTTTTAGCCATCAATAGTTATACACAGAGGGGGTTATCCATTCATTAGTGGATGTCATCTGTGTATGCAAAATTTTTTAGATCATTAATGTTATTTGATATTTTATATATTTTTAGAACTTTTTAATAAACTTTTGATCTTTTATTTAAACCGCTTCCTAGTGGTCCCGACTGTTAGAGTGCCAATCTATATATTTATTCTTTGTCTTATTTTGTTTCTTCTCGTTCCCGATCAGTCATTTCTGTTCCTTTTCTGTAAATGATTCTCTTTGTCCTCTTCTCCTTGTGGGCAGTTACTAAAAATTAGCTTTTTACTGACTGAAGAGGTCTCCACTCCTTGTGACCGGTTTAATTAGGGATATCTGGTCTGGGTGATCATAGGTTTTCATGGGATTTTGCTTGAAAGTTCCATCCCCAAATGGTTGAAAGGTATCGTAGTGATGGACCACTGGGTCACTGATTGTACTTGATGTTCTGATTCTAGATAGTGGGTTTATACTAATTCTGTTGTCTGTCCTTGGTGTGGTTGACATGGATAAATAGGGTATGGTGTAAACCACAGGTGATGCATGGTTTGCAGGCTGGTGAGCATTTGTATAAACTGGTTCTATTCTGTATGGATGTCATGTGCTGCATAGTGCAGACTTTTTGGGGGATTTTGTATTACTGTGTTCTGGATTGGTAATATGAGCCAGAACACAGGCTGCTTCTAATTTTGCTTTCGGCTCTTCCTTTCCTTAACCTGCTCTTTTCTGCTACTTCTGTCCTGCTCATTAAAGAGGACTGGTCCCCACTTCTGACATGTCTGTTTTAGTAAATGTATGCCCCATGAAATAATTGTGGATCATCTTTTCTTATAGCTGTGCACTGTGCTATTCCTCTGTTATTTCTCCTAGAAATATATTAAAGGGGTTTTCTGGGAGTTCAATATTGGGAGGTCATCAGTACCTGATAGGTGGGGGTACGACACCGAGCACCACCTCTGACCTACTGTTTGAAGAGGCCGTGGTGCTCCAGTAAGGGCTGGGACTTCCTCGCAACATACCAAGCCCAGCACCGTACCCTGTTTGTGTGCACCTTCACTTGAATGGGACTGAGCTGCATGTACTGTAGGTCATGTGACCGATGAATGTGACATCACTGGCCTAGGAGGAGGCCGCAGAGCTCACCGCAGCGCCACTGCCTCTTCAAACAGCTGATCGTGGGGGTGTTAGGGGTCAGACCAGTCCCCCCCCCCCCCCCACCCTATTAAACCATTGACAACTGGAGTTCTACTGGTTGGCAGTGTGTTCCTGCAGACTCTGAAACTGTCTAATCAGCACTGACCGTGTCAGACTATGTAGAAACACACCCCTTTTGGCCAGAGGAATGGTAGCACCCAACACTTATTTATAAGAAAAGATGTTCCAAGATTATTTCTCATGGGGAATACAAGAATTTACTAAGTTTTTTACTTAACGAGACATGTCAGCAGAGATGATGGGCCCTCTTTAAGTGTCTCACATTGTGCACTTGACTCACCCGAACGGCCATTACCTACTCCATTTAGTTGTACCCTGTTATTTATAATAGTAAATTGATGGGTTCAATTTTCCTATAACCTTCTTCATATTAGATGACCGTTCGGATGGACGTGTAAAAGTCAGGGTCACAAAGATACGACGGGGTAGTTCTGAGCATCCCGAGAGAAAGGAAATGAGCAGCGAAAACCCACAACTGAGACACATTGAGACTGTTGTTAAAGACCTGCTTGAAAAGGAAGGCCTGAAGGCAGAAGGTAGGCTCCTCGTGCTGCTGATCTGGCTCCTCGTGCTGTTTGCCTTTAGTAGGATGTCCTGGTGCAATGGGCTTTTTACCCTTTTATAGGCAGCATTTTGGTATGCGTCCCTGGAAAGTGTATATGTACAGTGTGTAATCTGGGCTATGGAAGCATCTCTACCGCCATGTTCTGTAGAATCCATTGCAGAGGATGTGTTCTCTGTCTGCAAAGTGTGATTACTAGCTCTTCTCTCTATCTACAGTACTAAAAATAACTTTCTCGTACATGACACACCAGAACACTGTTTAGTCAGCCATGCTCTACATGAACTAATATTTGCTGTCGTGAATTTTATCACCACCGCAAGCAATCAGTATTGTAATGGTGTGTTTTATCTACAGTCCGTTTTACCACAGCCTTTATGAATGAGACACTTCAAACGTTAGACACTAGTGGAAAATGAAAAAATGAGAAGTGCATAGATATTGATGACCTATCCTCAGGACAGGTCATCAATATCATATTGTCGGGGTTCCGACTACCGGCACCATTAATGATCAGCTGTTTGGAGGAGTAGCGTCGCTCCTCTTCACAATTACCTGTGTGTAGCGCTGCTTCCTCTTCACAATTACCTGTGTGTCTTCTCATTTGCAGCGACCATGCAGTGTTTTTACAACTGCTCATTCCATTCACTTGCATGGGACAGCAATTAAAGATTTTCTTAGTATAATGAAGGAAAATATAGGTTTTATGAAAGACAGGAGACTAACATTATGCTTGCTCTTTCTTTTTACTTCCAGCAGCAAAGTAGTTAATATAAACAGAGAAAAAAAATAAAAAATATGTAAATCAGCATTCAGGAGTAGCCAATGAGCAGGCAGCGTAGGTTATATAAGGTTTAATCCAACATAGTAATGTCCTTCTTTCTTGATGATATGGTGAAGGATAGCAGGAAAATAAGGAAGATAGACATCCATCGTAAACACAGTCGTTGGAGACTAAATTTGAATTCAATGACCCCATTGAGAACCAAACGATCTTGAATATAATAGGTGTTTTTAAACTAAAAGAAGAAACAAGGGTCTGGTCAATAGGGTGGGATATTGTTAGTCTCCTGTCTTTCATAAAATCTATATTTTCCTTCATTAAAACTAGGAAAATCTTCAATTTTAAGTCAAAACAGGAGACTCCATTATGCAAGTTCAAAGCTTATGTTCTAAGATATGACTATAAACAAATTATTAAGACCTAGTTACTGGTTATTGAACAATACCACGGAAGCGTGTGATTCCGGTCAAAAATAAAAAGTTTTAAAAGTTGATTTTGGAAGTCCAGTTGGCTGCTTTTAAAATGTCAGATAAAGATCCTCCGGCTTGTCTAACTTTAGTAGACATAGCTCCTCTAGTGGAGTGTGCTCCAAAAAGAGAAGTATCCACCCCAGCTAAGGACATAGTTTGAGAGACCCATCTAGCTAGGGTTGCTGGTGACACTGGTAAATGGGGTTTGCAATATGAAATAAGGAGTTGGGATACCGATGGATTCCTGAGAGGTAGAGTTCTACGTTCATAGGATTGTAGACACCTAACTACACAAAGTTTTTCCTGTAAAGAGAAGGCAGGGTAGAAAACTGAAGAGATATTAGTTTTTGTACGACAAACAATAGAAAATTGAACTCCTTGTGGTAGGAATTGTCTACGAGAAATGTCTAACGATCGGACATCTGACACGCGTTTAAAATATATTAGGCATAGTAACATGGTTAATTTAAATAACAACAATTTCAACGGAAGGAGATCATTATCCTCCTAATTTAAAAACAAGTTCAATACCAAATTGACGTCCCAAATAGAATTTATATTTGGGAGTAGGAGGTCTTCGAAACTTAATGCCCTTCATAAGTTTGCAAATTAAAGGGGGTTTGCCTACTGGTAAAGTTTGGATAGGAGAATGAAAAAAGGAGATGGCTGATCACACAAGAAAGGCAGCGGGAGATTAGGGAAATTAACAAGTGGCTCAAGAACTGGTGTAGGATGGAGGGGTTTGGGTTCCTGGAGAACTGGGCCGACTTCACTGTCGGCTACAGGCTCTATCGTAGGGACGGGCTGCACCTCAATGGGGAAGGGGCAGCTGTGTTGGGGAAGAAGATGGCTAGAAGGTTGGAGGAGTGTTTAAACTAGGGACTGGGGGGGAGGGTAATTACACTATAGAAGGGGAAGATAGTGCAGATAGAGACCGGGGGCAAGCTAGTGGGACTGGGGGAGAAATGGAAGGAGGGACAAGAACAGTTCAGAAGAAAAGGTGTAGGGTAAAAAATATACATAAACCTCTCATATGTATGTATACTAATGCCAGAAGCCTGACTAATAAAACTGGTGAACTGGAATTAGTGATGTGTGAGGAGGACTATGACATAGTGGGAATAACTGAGACATGGCTGGATGATGGCTATGACTGGGCAGTTAATGTACAAGGTTACAGTCTGTTCAGAAAGGATCGTCAAAACCGGAGAGGTGGAGGGGTCTGCCTTTATGTAAAGTCTTGTCTAAAGCCCACACTCCGTGAAGATATAAGTGAGGGACATGAACATGTGGAGTCACTGTGGGTAGAGATACATGGAGCTAAAAACAACAATAAATTACTAATAGGAGTCTACTATAAACCACCTAATATACCAGAGTCCACAGAAAATCTACTACTAAACGAGATAGACAAGGCGGCAAATCATAATGAGGTGGTTATTATGGGGGACTTCAACTACCCAGATATAGACTGGGAAACTGAAACTTGTATATCTCATAAAGGAAACAGATTCTTGGCAATAACCAAAGACAATTATCTCTCCCAACTGGTTCAGGACCCGACTAGAGGGACGGCCATACTGGACTTAATATTAAGCAATAGACCTGACAGAACATCAGACGTGCAGGTTGGGGGACACCTGGGAAATAGTGACCATAAAGTAATAACCTTCCAATTTTCATTCAAAAGAGCGTTTCTACAGGGAGGAACAAAAATACCAAACTTCAAAAAAGCTAAATTTAGCCAACTAAGAGAGGCCATAGGCCTAACTAACTGGGACAAAGTCCTCAAAAATAAAAATACAGCCAAAAAATGGGATATCTTTAAAAACATCCTAAAATCTCATTGTGAGAGGTACATACCGTATGGGAATAAAAGGTTAAGGAACAAAAAGAAACCAATGTGGATAAATAGAACTGTAAAGAAAGCAATAAATGACAAAAAGAAAGCATATAAAACACTAAAACAGGAGGGTAGCACGGAAGCACTGAAAAACTATAAGGAAAAAAACAGAACATGTAAAAAACAAATAAAAGCGGCCAAACTAGAGACCGAGAGATTAATTGCCAAACAGAGTAAAACTAACCCTAAAATGTTCTTCAATTATATAAATGTTAAAAAGTATAAATCTGAAGGTGTCGGCCCTTTAAAGAGTAATGAGGGGGGAGTCGCAGAGAGCGACGAGGAGAAAGCAAAGCTGTTAAATATTTTTTTCTCCAATGTATTCACTGAGGAAAATAAACTGTCAGATGAAATGCTGAATGCTGAAATAAATTCGCCATTAAAAGTGTCCTGTCTGACCCAGGAAGAAGTACAACAGCGACTTAAAAATATCAAAATAGACAAATCGCCAGGACCGGATGGCATACACCCCCGTATCCTAAGGGAATTAAGTAATGTCATAGCCATACCCTTATTTCTGATATTTGCGGACTCTGTACTGACAGGGAATGTCCCACAGGATTGGCGCATGGCAAATGTGGTGCCAATATTCAAAAAGGGTCCAAAAACAGAGCCTGGAAACTATAGGCCGGTAAGTTTAACATCTGTTGTGGGTAAACTGTTTGAAGGTTTTCTGAGAGATGCTATGTTAGAGCATCTTAACGGAAATAAGCAAATAACGCCATATCAGCATGGCTTCGTGAGGGATCGGTCATGTCAAACTAATTTAATCAGTTTCTATGAGGAGGTAAGTTCTAGACTTGACAGCGGAGAATCAATGGATGTCGTATATCTGGACTTCTCCAAAGCATTTGACACTGTACCGCATGAAAGGTCAGTATATAAAATGAGAATGCTCGGACTCGGAGAAAACGTCTGTAAGTGGGTAAGTAACTGGCTCAATGATAGAAAACAGAGGGTGGTTATTAACGGTACATACTCAGATTGGGTCACTGTCACTAGTGGAGTACCTCAGGGGTCAGTATTGGGCCCTATTCTTTTCAATATATTTATTAATGATCTTGTAGAAGGCTTGCATAGTAAAATATCAATTTTCGCAGATGACACTAAACTGTGTAAAGTAATTAACACTGAAGAGGACAGTATACTACTACAGAGGGATCTGGATAGATTGCAGGCTTGGGCAGATAAGTGGCAGATGAGGTTTAACACTGACAAATGTAAAGTTATGCACATGGGAAGGAATAATGCAAGTCACCCGTACATACTAAATGGTAAAACACTCGGTAACACTGACATGGAAAAGGATCTAGGAATTTTAATAAACAGCAAACTAAGCTGCAAAAAACAGTGTCAGGCAGCTGCTGCCAAGGCTAATAAGATAATGGGTTGCATCAAAAGGGGCATAGATGCCCGTGATGAGAACATATTCCTACTACTTTACAAATCACTGGTCAGACCACACATGGAGTACTGTGTACAGTTCTGGGCTCCTGTAAACAAGGCAGACATAGCAGAGCTGGAGAGGGTCCAGAGGAGGGCAACTAAAGTAATAACTGGAATGGGGCAACTACAGTACCCTGAAAGATTATCAAAATTAGGGTTATTCACGTTAGAAAAAAGACGACTGAGGGGAGATCTAATTACTATGTATAAATATATCAGGGGGCAGTACAGAGATCTATCCCATCATCTATTTATCCCCAGGACTGTGACGAGGGGACATCCTCTGCGTTTGGAGGAAAGAAGGTTTGTACACAAACATAGAAAAGGGTTCTTTACGGTAAGAGCAGTGAGACTATGGAACTCTCTGCCTGAGGAGGTGGTGATGGTGAGTACAATAAAGGAATTCAAGAGGGGCCTGGATGTATTTCTGGAGTGTAATAATATTACAGGCTATAGCTACTAGAGAGGGGTCGTTGATCCAGGGAGTTATTCTGATTGCCTGATTGGAGTCGGGAAGGAATTTTTATTCCCCTAAAGTGAGGAAAATTGGCTTCTACCTCACAGGTTTTTTTTTGCCTTCCTCTGGATCAACTTGTAGGATGACAGGCCGAACTGGATGGACAAATGTCTTTTTTCGGCCTCATGTACTATGTTACTATATGCTTGCCCTGCGTCGAAAGAATCCGACAGGAAATTTATAATCTGACTTAAAGGTGCATATACGGGATCCAAAGACCGTTGACTGCACCAATCAGACCAAATCTTCCAGGCTGAACTGTAAGAAGATCTGGTGCCTGGAGCCCAGGCGTCAGGATGTTGCTAGCTGATTGTGAAACTTCGAAATCAACTCCTGACGGCCGGAGATGAACCAGGCTATTCAGAGGATGTTGTTGTCCTGTCAGATTTAAAAGGATTGATGGATGAATCGGAAGGATCCGTGGCTAATCTATCGTCATTGTCAGTATCTGGGGAAACCAGGTTTGAGTTGTCCAGAATGGGGTTTTTAATACCAGAGTTGATTGTTGTGACATGGTTAGGAAAAGAGTTCTCTGAATGAGATTGAAAGGAGGGAAAACGTACAAAATTTCTGCGGGCCACGACTGAGAGAGTGTCTGTACCTACAGTCGTGGCCAAAAGTTTTGAGAATGACACAAATATTAGTTTTCACAAAGTTTGCTGCTAAACTGCTTTTAGATCTTTGTTTCAGTTGTTTCTGTGATGTAGTGAAATATAATTACACGCACTTCATACGTTTCAAAGGCTTTTATCGACAATTACATGACATTTCAGGACCTCTGCAATTCGACTGGGCATGCTCTCAATCAACTTCTGGGCCAATTCCTGACTGATAGCAACCCATTCTTTCATAATCACTTCTTGGAGTTTGTCAGAATTAGTGGGTTTTTGTTTGTCCACCGGCCTCTTGAGGATTGACCACAAGTTCTCAATGGGATTAAGATCTGGGGAGTTTCCAGGCCATGGACCCAAAATGTCAACGTTTTGGTCCCCGAGCCACTTAGTTATTACTTTTGCCTTATGGCACGGTGCTCCATCGTGCTGGAAAATGCATTGTTCTTCACCAAACTGTTGTTGGATTGTTGGAAGAAGTTGCTGTTGGAGGGTGTTTTGGTACCATTCTTTATTCATGGCTGTGTTTTTGGGCAAAATTGTGAGTGAGCCCACTCCCTTGGATGAGAAGCAACCCCACACATGACGGGTCTCAGGATGCTTTACTGTTGGCATGACGCAGGACTGATTGTAGCGCTCACCTTTTCTTCTCCGGACAAGCCTTTTTCCAGATGCCCCAAACAATCGGAAAGAGGCTTCATCGGAGAATATGACTTTGCCCCAGTCCTCAGCAGTCCATTCACCATACTTTCTGCAGAAGATCAATCTGTCCCTGATGTTTTTTTTTTGGAGAAGTGGCTTCTTTGCTGCCCTTCTTGACACCAGGCCATCTTCCAAAAGTCTTCGCCTCACTGTGCGTGCAGATGCGCTCACACCTGCCTGCTGCCATTCCTGAGCGAGCTCTGCACTGGTGGCACTCCGATCCCGCAGCTGAATCCTCTTTAGGAGACTATCCTGGCACTTGCTGGACTTTCTTGGACGCCCTGAAGCCTTCTTAACAAGAATTGAACCTCTTTCCTTGAAGTTCTTGATGACCCTATAAATTGTTGATTGAGGTGCAATCTTAGTAGCCACAATATCCTTGCCTGTGAAGCCATTTTTATGCAACGCAATAATGGCTGCAAGCGTTTCTTTGCAGGTCACCATTGTTAACAATGGAAGAACAATGATTTCAAGCATCACCCTCCTTTTAACATGTCAAGTCTGCCATTTTAACCCAATTAGCCTGACATAATGATCTCCAGCCTTGTGCTCGTCAACATTCTCACCTGAGTTAACAAGACGATTACTGAAATGATCTCAGCAGGTCCTTTAATGACAGCAATGAAATGCAGTGGAAAGGTTTTTTTGGGATTAAGTTAATTTTCATGGCAAAGAAGGACTATGCAATTAATCTGATCAATCTTTAACATTTTGGAGTATATGCAAATTGCTATTATAAAAACTTAAGCAGCAACTTTTCCAATTTCCAATATTTATGTAATTCTCAAAACTTTTGGCCACGACTGTAGAAGAAGATTCCTTACCTGCAGAGGATCTTGACCTTGCGAAGCCTCTATTGCCTCTGGCACGCCATGGTCTTCCTCTTGTGGGATAGAAAGGGGGTGGTGGTGTAGGATGTGGTTGGGAAGGGTAGGGGCCTCTAAAATATTGTCTCTCATGGGACCCTCGGCTGGGAAACCGGCCCTTTCATTTCCCAGCCCTTCAAAAAACACGGCCTTGAAAAACTCGCCTTAAAGAAGTTTGGGCTTTATCCAGGGATGAAAATAGCCCTACATACAGTGGATATAAAAAGTCTACACACCCCTGTTATAATGTCAGGTTTCTGTGATGTAAAAAAAATGAGACAAAGATAAATCATTTCAGATTTTTTTTTTTTTTTTCCCCCCACCTTTTTTAATGTGACCTATTAACTGTACAACTCAATTGAAAAACAAACTGAAATCTTTTAGGTAGAGGGAAGAAAAAATATAAAGAAAAATATGGTTGCATAAGTGTGCACACCCTTAAAACTAATACTTTTGTTGAAGCATCTTTTGATTTTATTACAGCACTCAGTCTTTTTGGGTATGAGTCTATCAGCACGGCACATTTTGACTTGACAAGATTTGGCCACTCTTTTTTGCAAAAACACTACAAATCTGTCAAATTGTGAGGGCATCTCCTGTGCACAGCCTTCTTTAGATAAAACTGATTTTCAGTCGGATTCAGGTCTGGGCCATTCCAAAACTTTAATCTTCTTCTGGTGAAGCCATTCCTTCCTTGATTTGGATGTATGTTTTGGCTCGTTGTCATGCTGAAAGATGAAGTTTCTCTTTATGTTCAGCTTTCTAGCAGAAGCCTGAAGGTTTTGTGCCAATATTGACTGGTATTTGGAACTGTTCATAATTCCCTCTAGCTTAACTAAGGCCCCAGTTCCAGCTGAAGAAAAATAGCCCCATAGCATGATGCTGCCACCACCATGCTTCACTGTGGGTATGGGTGTTCTTTTGGTGATGTGCATTGTTGTTTTTGCGCCAAACATATCTTTTGGAATTATGGCCAAAAAGTTCAACCTTGGTTTCATCAGACCATAACACATTTTCCCACATGCTTTTGGGAGACTTCAGATGTGTTTTTGCAAAATGTAGCCTGGCCTGGATGTTTTTCTTCGTAAGAAAAGGCTTTCGTCTTGCCAGTCTACACCATAGCCCAGACATGAAGAATATGGGAGATTGTTGTCACATGTACCACACAGCCAGTACTTGCCAGATATTCCTGCAGATCCTTTAATGTTGCTGTAGGCCTCTTGGTAGCCTCCCAGACCAGTTTTCTTCTCGTCTTTTCATCAATTTTGTAGGGATGTCCAGTTCTTGGTAATGTCACTGTTGTGCCATATTTTCTCCAATTGATGATGACTGTCTTCACTGTGTTCCATGGTGTATCTAATGCCTTGGAAATTCTTTTGTACCCTTCTCCTGACTGATACCTTTTAACAATGAGATCCCTCTGATGCTTTGGAAGCTCTCTGTGGACCATGGCTTTTTGCTGTGGGATGCGACTAAGAAAATTTCAGGAAAGGCCAACTAGAGCAGCTGAACTTTATTTGGGGTTTATCAGAGGCACTTTATATGATGGCAGGTGTATGCGGACTCCAATTTAACATGATTTTGAATGTGATTGCTTAATTCTGAACACAGCTACATCCCCAGTTGTAAGTGGGTGTGCACACTTATGCAACCACATTATTTTATTTTTTTTTTTTTTTTTTTTTTCTTCCCTCCAAAAAAAAAAAAATATTTCAGTTTGTTTTTCTATTGAGTGGTACAGTTTATAGGTTACATTAAAGGTGGAAAAACTTTTATCTTTGTCTCATTTTTGTACAGCACAGAAACCTGACCTTTTAACAGGGGTGTGCAGACTTTTTTATATCCACAGTATTTATTTATTTATGTCTTTTACAAAAGAGTCTCCGAAGACTAAACCATCGGAAGATGGGTTATTATATGGTCTATTATGTACAGTGGCAAGGTATGGTAGTTGTGGGTCTAATCTCATGAGGATAGACCTCTTTCTTTCTGTGCATATAGTTGCATTGGTGTTACCTAATAAACATATTGCCCTTTGAAAAGACCAACCTTTCAGGACTGGTAAGTCCACTGGATCGCTCGAGGTGGAAGCCTGTTCGGCTAAATCTAAGATTTTTGTTAAACGACCGACAGCGTCTAATATTTTGTCTTGGATCGACCTAAAGGAACGATCTACTCCTTTTTGGGGATTTTTTTCCCCCCGATTTTGACACTTTTTTTTTTTTTTACAAGGGTTGGATCAATATCCGGAGTGTCCAAAATTTTATGAGGGAGAGTGGGTCTAGGGCAGTGGTCGGCAAGCCGCGGCTCGCGAGCCACATGCGGCTCTTTTGCTCCTTCACTGCGGCCCTTTGGTTCGGGCTGGCAGGTGGGCGGCCGCGCAGCCATATCGCGCCGCTCAAGCTGCTTGTAAATTGTCCGTCATGCGCCTGCTGCCCCGTCTGTCTGCTCCTTCCACTTTATGAATGAAGCAGGCAGGAGGCGCATGACGGAGCGAGAGATGTCACGCTGCGCACAGCAGCAGAAGGGCGGGCAGCGCGGCTCTAGTTCGGCTGCCCACTGAGGAGGGGTGGAGTGTTGAAGAGGCCGCCGCTCAGGAGGGACGAAATGTCCTGCAGCAGAAAGGTAGGAGCTGCCCCCGGTGTGTGCACTGCACCGGCCCCGCCGCAAGTGTCCCTGCCCCCTTCCTTCCCCCCACTAATACATTACTTACTGGAAGGCACTTATGGGGGATATCTGTGGAGGGCACTTATGGGGGATATCTGTGGAGGGCACTTATGGGGGATATCTGTGGATGACACATATATAGCCTATTATGCTATATATGTGTCATCCACAGATATCCCCCATAAGTGCGTCATCCACAGATATCCCCCATAAGTGCGTCATCCACAGATATCCCCCATAAGTGCGTCATCCACAGATATCCCCCATAAGTGCGTCATCCACATCTGCAGACAAGTTTAAGAAAAGTAAAAAATGATAAAGATAAAATGAAATAATAATCAAGATCCAAATAAAAGAAAGTACATATAAAAAGTATTTAAAAACACACTCTGGGCTAATGCCCACGAATGTAAGGGCGCCGTGCCTGTGCTGCACGGACACAGACCATGGGGCAGCTGCATGAGGATCGTGGACCCATTCACTTGAATGGGGTTCGCGATCCGCATCCGACTGCCCGCACCGCAAAAAAGTAGCGCATGCTGAAGTGAATGGGTCCATGATGCGGGCTGCACACGGCCGTGTGCAGCCCGCATCATGGACCCATTCACTTCAATGGGTCCAGGATCCGGGATATGAGTGCTACAGTGTGCTTCCGTGGTGCTTCTGGCTGTGCCTCCGCACCGCAAAAAAGTAGTGCATGCGCTACTTTTTTGCGGGCACACGGTCGTGTGCATGAGCCTAATAGTCCTCACTGGTACTGTTGATGCAATATTTTAGGTTTTAAAAATGTGGCTCTCGAAAGAAATTCCAATCGTGGTTTTGGCGATATTTGGCTCAGTTGACAAAAAAGGTTGCCCACCACTGGTCTAGGGCATTCTGATCTTAATTTGTTTCTTGCAGATTTTTCTAATGGCTTTTTGAGCCATAAAGAAACAAATTTGGATACTTGCGGTCAGGGTGGATTTGATTTAAATCAAAATGATTTAAATCACGATTTAAATCACGAGTCAGTAAGGCTTGATTTAAATCATAGTTTTCTACATAAAGACAAATTCTTGCTGGTATAACTTATAATATGCAAGTAGATGAAGATTTTTAGAACAACAACTTTTCATATTAGTTTGATTAGGTTGATTCTGCATTCATAGGTTTGTAGAAGTTAGGATTAAGGTTTTTTTCTCAACTCTGTTCATGTTATAACATTTTTGCTGTGAAGAGGCATGTGATCTCTGCTGAGTCAAATCCAGTTTTGAGAACTGCAAAAGTCAACCAAGCATCTGTGATAATATCTTGTAGGCAGAGAAACTGCCCAATAAATCTTACAGAAACCTCTGGAAGAGCATGACATTGTGAATGGATTAATGGAATTTATTTACCAAAAAAATTACACATATAGAAACATAGAATGTGTCGGCAGATAAGAACCATTCGGCCCATCTAGTCTGCCCAATATACTGAATACTATGGATAGCCCCTGGCCCTATCTTATATGAAGGATGGCCTTATGCCTGTTGATTCCCTTTATGTATTTAGCAGTTTCTCTCATCTCCCCTCTGTCTCGTCTTTCTTCCAAGCTATACATGTTAAGGTCCTTTTTAATCTTTCCTGGTAAGTTTTATCCTGCAATCCATGTACCAGTTTAGTAGCTGTTCTCTGAACTCTCTCCAAAGTATCAATATCCTTCTGGAGATATGGTCTCCAGTACTGAGCACAATACTCCAGATGAGGTCTCACTAGTGCTCTGTAGAGTGGCATGAGCACCTCCCTCTTTCTACTGGTAATGCCTCTCCCTATACACCCCAGCATTCTGCTAGCATTTCCTGCTGCTCTATGACATTGTCTGCCTACCTTTAAGTCTTCTGAAATAATGACCCCTAAATCCCTTTCCTCAGATACTGAGGTTAGGACTGTATCACTGATTTTATATTCTGCTCTTGGGTTTTTACGTCCCAGGTGCATTATCTTGCACTTATCAACATTAAACTTTAGTTACCAGATTTTTGACCATTCCTCTAGTTTTCCTAAATCCTTTTCCATTTGGTGTATCCCTCCAGGAACATCAACCCTGTTACAAATCTTTGTGTCATCAGAAAAAAGACACACCTTACCATCGAGGCCTTCTGCAATATATATTAAACAATATGGGTCCCAGAACAGATCCCTGAGGTACCCCACTGGTAACAAGACCTTGGTCTGAATATACTCCATTGACTACAACCCTCTGTTGTCTGTCCCTCAGCCACTGCCTAATCCATTCAACAATATGGGAGTCCACGTACAGCCTTATTCTACATAATTAAAAAACAAATCTTTATTTCATGATGGAATAACCTTTGGATGGTAATATATTTTCCTCAAAAAGCATTTTATATAAAGAAAATCTGATTTAAATCAAAAAAATCAGATTTTTTTGATTATTATTTTAAAAAAATCATTGATTTTTATCCACCCTGCTTGCGGTAATGGTAACCATTCTCCTGACCTAGGATGTTTAATTGTCCCAGGGTCAAAGAAAGGGACACCTGACCCATCTAAAATGATAGGTGAAAAGTTTCTTCTTCCAGTTTTTTTTTTTGTCTCCCTCATCGGAAATGTCCTCATATAAAGACATATTCTCACTGTCCAGAAGTATTATCCTCTTCACAGGAGGATTCAGAAGGGGAAGAGTCCAGCTTAACTCTTAAAGCCTTAGGTGCCAGCTTCGTGCTGACATCCTCAGGGACGGAGGGTTCAACATTAACTGCTTTAACAGTGGTAAGTGTGCTTTTTGAAAAAGCTTTAGATTTGTGCTGATCCCATTTATCTTGTAATTTTGGGATCGTTAAAAAAGCACTTATTTTTTTTTTTAAGGCAGTTTTTCCCCTATTTAAACCTTTCACTAAACGGGAAGTGGATTCCTCCGTAGACCAAAATTGGTCGGACGGGGTTGTAGGGTCTTTGGAATTTTGCGCGGTTTGCGTATTAATAGCCATAGCCACAGATTGTGTGATGATATTTTGTAATGACGACATGGCGGTATCGACCGCACATTGTACGGATTTTGCCACTGTCTCATTGACAACGGATTGGAGGAGGTCTTCCTCTAAAATAACTGAACCTGGAGTTTTAGGTATTTTATTGAGGTTTTCCTTGGACATTGCGGACGAATATATATATATATATATATATTACCACAAATAATGCAGCAGCACAGTCAGATGTGGAGCTCTGGGTGCAAGAAATCCTCACAGAGGCTGGCTTGTCCTCCAAGATATATATTCAAAGAATGAAGAGGCAGCACTTCCAGTTGTTAGGTGATAGGGTGACGACCCCAAACTTTATTCCAGCTACGTTTCTGCCTTCTCAATGAGGCCTTTGTCAAGCTTGACAAAGGCCTCATTGAGAAGGCAGAAACGTAGCTGGAATAAAGTTTGGGGTCGTCACCCTATCACCTAACAACTGGAAGTGCTGCCTCTTCATTCTTTGAATATATATATATATATATATATATATATATATATATATATATATATATATATATATACATACAGTGGGGGAAATAATTATTTGACCCCTCACTGATTTTGTAAGTTTGTCCAATGACAAAGAAATGAAAAGTCTCAGAACAGTATCATTTCAATGGTAGGTTTATTGTAACAGTGGCAGATAGCACATCAAAAGGAAAATCGAAAAAATAACTTTAAATAAAAGATAGCAACTGATTTGCATTTCATTGAGTGAAATAAGTATTTGAACCCTCTAACAAAAAAAGACTTAATACTTGGTGGAAAAACCCTTGTTTGCAAGCACAGAGGTCAAACGTTTCTTGTAATTGATGACCAAGTTTGCGCACATTTTAGGAGGAATGTTGGTCCACTCCTCTTTGCAGATCATCTCTAAATCCCTAAGGTTTCGAGGCTGTCTCTGTGCAACTCTGAGCTTGAGCTCCCTCCATAGGTTTTCGATTGGATTAAGGTCCGGAGACTGACTAGGCCACTCCATGACCTTAATGTGCTTCTTCTTGAGCCACTCCTTTGTTGCCTTTGCTGTATGTTTTGGGTCATTGTCGTGCTGGAACACCCATCCACGACCCATTTTCAGTTTCCTGGCAGAGGGAAGGAGGTTGTCGCTCAGGATTTCACGATACATGGCTCCGTCCATTTTCCCGTTTATGCGAATAAGTTGTCCTGTGCCCTTAGCAGAAAAACACCCCCAAAGCAAAATGTTTCCACCCCCATGCTTGACGGTGGGGACGGTGTTTTGGGGGTCATAGGCAGCATTTTTCTTCCTCCAAACACAGCGAGTTGAGTTAATGCCAAAGAGCTCTATTTTGGTCTCATCAGGCCACAGCACCTTCTCCCAGTCACTCTCTGAATCATTCAGGTGTTCATTGGCAAACTTCAGACGGGCCTGCACATGTGCCTTCCTGAGCAGGGGGACCTTGCGAGCCCTGCAGGATTTTAATCCATTGCGGTGTAATGTGTTTCCAATGGTTTTCTTGGTGACTGTGGTCCCTGCTAATTTGAGGTCATTAACTAACTCCTCCCGTGTAGTTCTAGGATGCTTTTTCACCTTTCTCAGAACCATTGACACCCCACGAGGTGAGATCTTGCGTGGAGCCCCAGAGCGAGGTCGATTGATAGTCATTTTGTGCTCCTTCCATTTTCGAACAATCGCACCAACAGTTGTCACCTTCTCTCCCAGCTTCTTGCTAATGGTTTTGTAGCCCATTCCAGCCTTGTGCAGGTCTACAATTTTGTCTCTGACATCCTTGGACAGCTCTTTGGTCTTTCCCATGTTGGAGAGTTTGGAGTCTGCTTGATTGATTGATTCTGTGGACAGGTGTCTTTTATACAGGTGACTAGTTAAGACAGGTGTCCTTAATGAGGGTGACTAATTGAGTAGAAGTGTCTAACCACTCTGTGGGAGCCAGAACTCTTAATGGTTGGTAGGGGTTCAAATACTTATTTCACTCAATGAAATGCAAATCAGTTGCTATCTTTTATTTAAAGTTATTTTTTCAATTTTCCTTTTGATGTGCTATCTGCCACTGTTACAATAAACCTACCATTGAAATGATACTGTTCTGAGACTTTTCATTTCTTTGTCATTGGACAAACTTACAAAATCAGTGAGGGGTCAAATAATTATTTCCCCCACTGTACATACATACATACATACATACATACATACATACATACATACATATACACACTTAAGGAATATAATGAAAAGAGAGTTTGTAAAATATATAATACCGAGAGGTCATGAATTTGCCCACAGTAATAGGAAGTACATGTAAAGGATATTATGAAGAAATACCACAAGGTGGCAATCAAGTATAGAGAATGAGCCGAGTTGGAAGCAGCTTGTAGCGCTGAAGCTGACGGGAATCCTAACTGGTTAGAATAAAGCCTTTTACTGAGAGGAAAGGGCGCGCAGGCTGAGGACCAGCCGCGTGTGCACACTGCAGATGGTGAGGTAAACTGAAAGTGAGCAGTGATGGCGATAAGAAGGGTAAGGTAACAGAGGAAATGCGCCGAAAAAGCTAAATGATTAAGCCATTAATAGGGGAGAACAGAATGTGGGACCAAATGCATATTGGCTACTCCTGAATGCTGATTTCAATTTTTATTTTTATTTTTTTGGTTCTCTGTTTTTATATTAACTATTTTGCAGCTGGGAGTAAAAAAGAAAGATCAGGCATAATGAAGTCTCCTGTCTTGACTTAAAATTGTAATTACACTGCACTGCCTCTACAAGCAAGACGACGAGTGGGCAGTATTAAAGCGGAAGCAGTGCTTTAGGAGAGCCACTACCTTTTCAAAGCCGCTGATCTGATATTGATGACCTGTCCTGAGGATAATAAATAAAATAAAGATTCATCTATCAGCAACTTGGGAGTGCTGGTCTTTTACCTTTCTCAGTCCTGAGGATAGGTCATCAATAGTTAAAGAGGACCTTTCACCAGAATAAAACCTCTAAACTGAATATACAGACGTGTAGAGCGGCGCCCGGGGATCTCCCTGCACTTACTGTTATCCCCGGGCGCCGCTCCGTTCTCCCGTTATAGCCTCCGGTATCTTCATAGTTAGGCTCCACCCAGGGGAACCTGCCGGCGTCTCCTTCTCCCAGGCTGTAGCGCTGGCCAATTGCAGCGCTCAGCTCATAGCCTGAGAGGTTTTTTTTTCTCTCAGGCTATGAGCTGAGCGCTGCGATTGGCCAGCGCTACAGCCTGGGAGAAGGAGACGCCGGCGGGTTCCCCTGGGTGGAGCCTAACTATGAAGATACCGGAGGCTATAACGGGAGAACGGAGCGGCGCCCGGGGATAACAGTAAGTGCAGGGGAATCCCCGGGCGCCGCTCTACGCGTCTGTATAGTCAGTTTAGAGGTTTTATTCTGGTGAAAGGTCCTCTTTAACTATTGATGACCTATCCTCAGGACTGAGAAAGGTAAAAGACCAGCACTCCCAAGTTGCTGATAGATGAATCTTTATTTTATTTATTATCCTCAGGACAGGTCATCAATATCAGATCCGTGGGGCTCTGACACCCCTGCCGATCAGCTGGTTGAAGAGCAGGCCGAGCTCGTGCGAGCGCAGCCTTCCCTTCTTAATTTACCTGCTCGGCTTCAACATCACAGCGGTTAGCAGGTGTAATTACCAGTTGTCCCATTCACTTCTATGGGAAGGCTAGTGCCTGTACACTTGAATAGGATAGGTCATCATTATTAAAACCACGGAAAACCCCTTTAAGTATCTGCACACACAGATTTGACATGCTTTGGCTTTAAAATCTTCATCAGAGGATGCACGTAATTTAGGAGGAGGCAAGGGCCTCATCATAAATTTAGGCGCATGCTCCACCAGTCCCGTACACCTAGATTTCAATCTTCTTTTACGTCAGGAAAGTGGAGTGAATGCTAGTGTATTCTGTCACTAAAACAGGGCAGTTTATTATTGCATTGTACTTTTGAACTAAATGTTGTTGTTTTTTCTGTTTTTGTTTTTACGTTGAATCCCTTTCTTGGTGCAGCCTTGAGATTCTCTAGTCTCAGGCTGTGAATTTGTACTTTGTTCTGTCAGGCAGATCAGCTGAGGGTTTCTGATCTCTGACCCCCTAAACCAGGGGTCAGCAACCTCCGGCACTCCAGTTGTTGTGAAACTACAACTCCCAGCATGCTCCATTCACTTCTATGATAGTTCTGAGAACAGCCAACAGGTGTGTATGCTGGGAGTTGTAGTTTCACCACAGCTGGAGTGCCGAAGGTTGCTGATCCCTGCTGTAAACACTCATTATAGCTCAATTCTTATCTTACTGATAAGAATGTGGCCTAAATAAGTGTTTATGACCTTTTAGTAATTAGAGATGAGGTTTAGCTCTATTAGGCTACTTTCACACTAGCGTTCGGAGCAGATCCGTCTGATGTTTCATCAGACGGATCCGCTCCGATAATGCAGACGTTCGCATCCGTTCAGAACGGATGCGTCTGCATTATAACTTAGAAAATTTTCTAAGTGTGAAAGTAGCCTGAGCGGATCCGTTCAGACTTTACATTGAAAGTCAATGGGGAACGGATCCGCTTGAAGATTGAGCCATATAGTGTCATCTTCAAGCGGATCCGTCCCCATTGACTTACATTGTAAGTCTGGACGGATCCGCTCGCCTCCGCACGGCCAGGCGGACACCCGAACGCTGCAAGCAGCGTTCAGGTGTCCGCTTGCTGAGCGGAGCGGAGGCTGAGCGCTGGCAGGCGGATGCATTCTCAGTGGATCCGCCTCCACTGAGAATGCATTGGGGCCAGACGGATGCGTTCGGGGCCGCTCGTGAGCCCCTTCAAACGGAGCGCACGAGCTGACACCCGAACGCTAGTGTGAAAGTAGCCTTAAACAGTTAACCTTTTGTGACACTGGCTGAGTATTTTTAATAAAGACCAGTTGAAGAAAAGATTTTTAGCCCAAAATTAGTAAAATGCAATCGTAAAAGAAAAAATTGGCCCCGAAGGTGTCCTTAGTCTTTAATGCTTTTTGACATATGAAATTTTCACTTTATTTGGGGTGATGCCATGTACAGGGACATGTCCATATTCATTGTCTTGTGAGAGATGTTTTCTTGTTTTTAGATATTTTTAATTGTCCACGTCATCTGCTCCTAATAAAGCTAGTTATTTTTTGTATTCGGTGAGGTGTGCCTCTTGAATGTGCTTCCTTTCCTTTGGTTTATGTCAAGTATTCCCTAGTGATTAGAGATTTGAACAGAGTACCCCCAAGGAAGTGAACAGTGATAATTGTCAAAGGTGTTAGGCCGAATGCACGCGGAATCCGTCCCGAATGCATACCACGGCCGAGAGCGGTCCGTGGTATGCTGGGCTGGATTCCTGTAAGAGCAGGAAGCGCACGGCGTCATTGGTTGCTATGACGCCATGCGCTTCATGCCGCCGCTACACTACGGTAGTACACTCTTATAGTGTATTACTGTAGTGCAGCGGCGACATGAAGCGCACAGCGTCATAGCAACCAATGACGCCGTGCGCTTCCTGCTCTTAACAGGAATCCAGCCCGGCATACCACGGACCGCTCTCGGCCCCGGAACACGGCCGTGTGCATTCGGCCTTATTCAGATAAAGATAATGACCTATTAGCGGTTTCAGGGAGCCGCTCACCGGAGCTGTGATTGGCACAGCCAGGTCCTGACAGCTTTCAAAGTACAGCGCTGTACGTTGTATAGTGGCTGTGCTTGGTATTGCAGCTCAGCTCCATTTACGATGTATGGCGACGTCACATGGCCTAGGTAGAGGGCACTGCGCTTAGGGACCTCTTCTAATAGCTTATTGGTGGGGCTCCCGGATGTTGGACCCCCACTGATCTGATATTGACCTATCCAAAGGATAGATTAATATAAATTACCAGATAACCCCTTTAGCAAAATAAGGCTGTTCTCACGCCACTGTCATAGGCTCTGTTCTAAGCCTCTTTCAGCAGTTCCTTCACATTTGACAGAAAGAATACAGCAGCAAAACAAAAGGCACCACATTAGGACTTACTTTGGATGACTTACTATTTAAATTACTTTCTGCATTATCAAACATACAGGAGAATGCAGTACTACATACCGTACCTCACATTAGGGATCGACCGATATTGATTTTTTAGGGCCGATACCGATAATTTGTCAACTTGAAGGCCGATAGCCGATAATTTATACCAATATTCTGGGTATTTTTATTTTTGAGGAAAAAAAATAATTTCCTACACAAATCTGCTGAAAATTAATGTTTATTGTTAACGTGTATTATTATTTTATTTTTTTTGTAAATCTTTTTCATTTATACTTAATATTTTTGTGTTTTTTTTATTTATTTTTTTACTAACTTTTAGCCCCCTTAGGGACTAGAACCCTTGTCCCATTCACCCTGATAGATCTCTATCAGAGTGAATAGGATCTTGCACTCTCCCTGCTGCCCTGTGCTCTGTGCACACAGCAGCATGGAGCTGACTATGGCAGCCAGGGCTTCAATAGCGTCCTGGCTGCCATGGTAACCGATCGGAGCCCCAGGCTTACACTGCTGGGGCTCCGATCGGAGGAGCAGGGGAGAGGGGATCCTGTGGCCACTGCCACCAATGATTAGAATTGAGGGGGGGGGGGGCGCACTGCGCCACCAATGTTTTTACTATTGGGATGGGGGTGGGGGGCGCACTGCGCCACCAATGACTAATACTAGGGGGCTTGAGGGGGGGGGGGCGCACTGCGCCACCAATGTTTTTACTATTGGGGTGGGGGGGCGCACTGCGCCACCAATGATTAATACTAGGGGGCTTGAGGGGGGGGGGGGCGCACTGCGCCACCAATGAAGATACCTCTCTTTCACATACAGGAGGCGGGAGCTGGCTGCAGAATCACATAGCCGGCTCCCAGACCTCTATGAGCGGTAGCTGCGATCCGCGGCACCTAAGTGGTTAACTACCGCAGACCGCAGCTGCCGTTCATAGAGGTCGGGAGCCGGCTATGTGATTCTGCAGCCAGCTCCCGCCTCCTGTATTTGAATTAATGAATGACTCATCTTCATTGGTGGCGCAGCGGCCACAGCCCCTCCCCTCCTCTTGTCTTCCGTCCTGTCATTGGAGGCAGCGGCAGCAGCAGCACAGGGGGAGGAGACACTGCTTCCTTCTCCCCTGTGCTGCGGAGGGAACACAGAACGCGCTGAGAGCAGCGGGTTCTGTGTTCCCAATACGTTATCGGTATATCAGCAAAATAGATGCCGATACCGATAACATTCAAAATCCTCAATATCGGCCGATAATATCGGCCAAACCGATAATCGGTCGATCCCTACCTCACATCCAGTGATTTCTCCTCTATTTTCTTTCCTTATCTCCCTTCTCGGACCAGGCCACAGTAATAACTTTCAGCCATGTCTCATCTCTGCAGAGTCTGTCACACAGACCTCTTGTGTTCCTACTTTTCCATCATCCTCCCCACCTACTGAACACTTTATCTTGCCACCCCTAATATTAGACTGCAGAAAGAGAGTCTGAAAATTCTAGTACCACACAGATAGGGGCCCCTTCAGTGCCCTCAAAATTAATTGCCCCCAGCAAATGGTAACCCTGACAGTAATAGTGCCGTAAACCTAGTGTCCCCCAAAAATAATTGTGCTAATCTGATACTGGTTCCTCCCCCCCCCCCCCCCCCCAGAAATAATGCTCCCAAAAGTCCCACCAATAGTAGTAATTCTCTCCCAGAGTGCTCTTGGTAGTAATAATGTCCCCCATTGTGCCCCAGAAGTAATAATGCCTATAGTAGCAATAATATTCCTCATAGTCCCCCGAATGAAACATTGCTGGGTGCTAGGGCAGTCCCACAAACACCCTCACCGTGTGGCGTGGACCCCAGGTTGAGAACCACTTATCCTGCCACAGTGTTCATGTGATTGTGTATTACACTGTACTGAACACATGGTCTGGTGTCCGCTATAGATATACTGCCTTGGAAGTTGCTGAAAATATAGTAAAAAAAAAAAATATCTCAGCCTTTTGTGACCTTTCCCAATGTCTAAATAGAAGTTATAGTCCTGATTGTGTTCTTTTCTTTTTCCAAACAGGTAAAATAGAGATTAAGATACTTACCGGTGGTTTTGGTGATGATGATGATGGACACTGGCTTTCAGAAGAGGACACAAGGAACCTGAAAGATATTTTTTTCAATATATTGGTATGTCTGTCACTCTAGAGGGAAATTTTATTGCAGAGCATAAGATATCCAGTAATGATTAGCGGGACACTTTTCACATGTTAGACCCCCTTCTCATAGACCTATGCTATAGCAATTGGTAGTCCCCTGGTCTAAGGTCTTAAAGGGGTGGTATCATGAAGACAACACATGGTCACCCCCTCTATGAGCTTCAACACATAGACACACTGTAAGAGTGGCACCAGTTCTGGTGGACCTGAGCCGGCCTTGTAATTCATGCTGTATCTGAGTAAGTTCTGGATTGTTTCCCTTAGGATTTCTTAAAGGGTTTGTTAAAATAAGAAGAATGCCATGTGGGGCTAGCTCAGCTGAATGTAATGCTACCTTTCTCTTTGTGATCTGTTGCTTCATTCTGGAGAAAGAAAGCACTCTTAATCCATATATGTAAATGAGCAGTTAAGTGCACTGGGGGTGGGCCCAAGTCATTCTGTTCAACCTTGCTCCTCCTGCTTCCTCGGCCAGTCCCTTCCTCTCCTTCTCGATTGACAGGGCCATGTGAGACGACCATGCAGGAACCCTTGGTGGCCCGTGTCCGTGCTGTGAACCGCGAATTGCGGTCCACAATGCACGGGGACCTTCTGTGGGGCAGGCGCATGGGGATCGAAGACCCATTCACTTGACTGGGTCTGCGATCCCTCCGTTCCGCAAAAAGAGCAAGAGCAAAAAGAGCATGAACGGAACCCCAGAAAGCACTCCATAGTGTTCCGTGCTTCCGTTCCGCATCTCCGGATTTGCGGACCCATTGAAATGAATGGGTCCGCATCCGTGATGCGGAATGACAACGGAACGGTGCCCATGTATTGCGGGTCTGCAATACGGGAACGGTTCACCAACGGTCGTGTGAACGAGCCCTAACGCTGCATAGTGATCTCAATCTTTCTGCAGCACGTGGATAAGAGTTCATAAAATCCCATTCACACTGATGCTACTGTAAATGCTGCGTTTTTTTTTCCTCCGACAATTCCGCAGCAGAAACTATACAACACCTCTGTCCCATGTGTAACATAAAGAGAAGCTCTTAGAAGAGTTCTAGAGTATAATCTACCTTACAGTTTTTTGTTTTTTTTTTGTTTGTTTTTCCTAGATACAAGGATCAGAAGATGCTCACAAAGAACAGAAGCGACAACAACAGCTTGAGGACAATTATCGGTTTGTTTGGAACCAGAATAATGACGATTCGAAGACCACCAGCACCTCCACAGACTCTGAGGATGTTGATTTCTAACGAGAACGGACATCCAAATGAGACTTCGGATCTTGCCCCGTGGACTCGAGCCTGCTAACAAATCTTTTTGGATGAATGATGCTTCAAGAAAATGGTGGTTTGCGAGCCTGGATGGATCTGCAGAGGCCTCCGCTTCGCCGGCAATAGTTTAAAGCAGTGTTAGATGACTTGCTGGATGCGTGCAAAGCTCAACTAGGAGAATAAAAGAAAATGTGTATTTATAGATTTCAGTTTCCTTCCTTTTAGCTCCGCTGAAGATAAAGATTATAAAAGTGACTGACTACATACTCCTCACCCACTGAGGAAATCGTGTCCTTTAAGGGGGTTTTATGTATTTTATTATGTGCAGCCTATTCATATACTTTTAATATCTGTTTGCTGTCGGTGTATGAAATCCAGATGCTGAAAACCTGTTATGTGCACAGCTTATGTTTACTATGGATGTGTTCAGTGTAGACCAGGGGTGCAGAACCCGTAATGTGCACCCCCAATCATCTGGCCATAGAAATGCCTGTGTGTAGCTGCTCTCTTTTAGTTTCCATAGAGAAGACGAGCAAGTACTAATGGTCCACTATGTAACCACCTCTGGATCCCACATATTTTAGGAGAATGGGATTCCTGATCTTGTTTGGCACACCAGAAAAGGTGCCTGTCTGAATGCGGTTCTCTCCATTGCAGTTTATAGGCGTTGTGAAATGCTAGGCCGTGACCACAACACCCATAGTCTCTAATAGAGAGAGAGACATGCTTGCAAGATCTCCTCCTCTCTAGAAGGCTTAGAACCCCCATTCTCCCAATTGGTGGGAGTCCTTGAAGCAGAATATCTACACCTGTCCAACGTTTTTGGCATATATTTTTCTATGCTATAAATATATAATTTTTTATTGTGCCCCTTGGGACTTGTTCAATATGAAAATGTGGCCCTGAAAGGGTTGTGCACCCCTGGTCTAGACAGTCTGGTGTGAGATAAAGGGATTGTGCAGTGCAAAAATATTGATGATGCATCCTAAGGGCAGGTCACCAGTATCAGATTGGCTGGGGTCCGACACCCAGCACCCCCACCAATCGGCTATTTGAATAGATGGCGACCTTTGTGCGAGCTCTGCTTCCACTTCAAAATGACCTGCACGTCATCACCTGTTCGTCTCATTTAAGTGAATGGGACGAGCAGTTATAATTACACTGCTCCGCTACTGCAAATGAGACCGTGCACAGGTGATTAGGAAGTGGAAGCAGAGCTCACACAAGGGCCGCTATCTCTTCAAACAGCTGATCGGCGGGGGGTGCTGGGTTTCGGACCCCAGCCAATCTACTTCGGATGAAACATCCGAAGTCGATTCGCATAAAACTTTGTTTCAATTACACCAGCCATTTCAGTCTATAATGAGCGACCATAAAACAAGTCAAATGGCGCTAATTTTAAAGGCGTTTTTACATGTGCCAATGCAAACCGTATGGGGGATGAAAGATCACTACTGCAATCATTCGCCCCAATACAGTTTGCTATTATTGGCAGCACATCCGCTGTTTACATGGGGAGATGTGCTACCATTTCCCGTACCACTTGGAACCGAACCAGAGTTCGAGAAATTTGTTTTTTTTTTTACAGTAGAAATAATTTATGAAGTTATTACCTGAAGTCTCGCTAGACTTCGCAAAGTAATAACTTCGGCTCTTCGGAGCCAATACATTCTAATACTGTAGGGAGTTCTCGCTCCGTACAGTATTGAAACGCAGTTTTATGCGAATCGACTTTGGATGTTTCATCCGAAGTCCATTCGCTCATCCCTATTAATGACCTGTCCTGGGGATGCAATATCTTTGCACTGCACAATCCCTTTGAACAGTCTGGACTCCATTTAGGCTACACTGATATGTGAAATCTGAAAAACTCTTATAAGGTACAGGGTCTCCTGGTCGAGATCCAGAGGGTGTAGAAAATGTTGCTGGAGAAAAATCATGCAGATTGCTTTGGCTGTAATCTCCAGTTCCCTCTCAAAGGTCAGACATTGCCTTACCTGTTGGCTACCTCTAGGTGGCGCTAGAAACACAATTCTCTTCTGGATCTAACTTGCATACTCCAGAAGGAAGAAAAAAAGTCTGTCACTCCTAGTGCCCAGGGAGCATTTCCCTAAAGATTCCTCACTGGCTGACTCTCTGCAAATCCGTCCCATCTGAGAATCGGCTGCACGAAATATATGGTAGCAAACTTATCAGCAAAAGAGGGAAATTTGCCCGCATATTGCCCATTGATGGTTGCCTAGATTCATTTGGGAGCACAGCTTTTCAGCCCCCGAATGTAAACAGTTTCCATTCAATAATAGCACGCTTAGAACCATACAAAAGGTAAAAATATAAAACGCAATGGGCCAGATTTATCATTACTCTGACGGCTCACTCCACTTTCACATATGGCTAAAGTCAGTTTTAGCCAAGTCAGATTTATGATCGGCCCTTTAAGACTGTGATTAATGTGGTGTGACGATAGCAGTTTATCCGTCAGTAAGCGGCTTTACAAAAGTCGCACGTCTTTACGAAAAAGTTGCATGTTCTTTTAAAAAGTCACATAAGATAAGCATGGTCCTCACTGGAGTGATTTTGCGCATTAACATAGAAACATAGAACGTGTCGGCAGATAAGAACCATTTGGCCCATCTAGTCTGCCCAATATACTGAATACTATGAATAGCCCTTGGCCCTATCTTATATGAAGGATGGCCTTATGCCTATCCCATGCATGCTTAAACTCCTTCACTGTATTTGCGGCTACCACTTCTGCAGGAAGGCTATTCCATGCATCCACTACTCTCTCAGTAAAGTAATACTTCCTGATATTACTTTTAAACCTTTGCCCCTCTAATTTAAAACTGTGTCCTCTTGTGGTAGTTTTTCTTCTTTTAAATATGCTCTCCTCCTTTACCGAGTTGATTCCCTTTATGTATTTAAAAGTTTCTATCATATCCCCTCTGTCTCTTCTTTCTTCCAAGCTATACATATTAAGGTCCTTTAACCTTTCCTGGTAAGTTTTATCCTGCAATCCATGTACTAGTTTAGTAGCTCTTCTCTGAACTCTCTCTAGAGTATCTATATCCTTCTGGAGATATGGCCTCCAGTACTGCGCACAATACTCCAAGTGAGGTCTCACCAGTGTTCTGTAGAGCGGCATAAGCACTTCACTCTTTCTACTGCTTATACCTCTCCCTATACATCCAAGCATTCTGCTGGCATTTCGTGCTGCCCTATTACATTGTCTTCGCACCTTTTAAGTCTTCTGAAATAATTACTCCTAAATCCCTTTCCTCAGATACTGAGGTCAGGACGGTGTCAAATATTCTATATTCTGCCCTTGGGTTTTTACGCCCCAGGTGCATTATCTTGCACTTATCCACATTAAATTTCAGTTGCCAGAGTTCTGACCATTCTTCTAGTTTTCCTAAATCCTTTTCCATTTGGCTACTTTTAAAATTGTCGCAATAGTAAATCTGTCTAGAGATTCATTTACATAAGAAAACGCGCCCACTTTCAGAAAACTGGCGAGCATAGCGCAGAGCCAATAAAAGTTGCAAATTTTTGCGCGGTTTAAGCAATTGCGCAAAAATTTGCGACTTTTTCACTCCATTACTCTGACTTGAGCTAATGATGAATCTGGCCCAAAGTATATAACAAGGTTGCAGGACTTTACATTATGCAATGATTAAGCATTACATAAAACCGGACAGACCTTTTCATTGGAATAGTGGCTTTTATAGCAATAAACGTTAAGATTTATGAAAAGTAGTGTAAATGAAAATCAGAGTTGTCGTCTACATCAACCAGTCACATTATAGCTTTTATTTTCCTAAATGCCCTTTTTTTCCGATTTTAAGGGCTGAACGAGTATTCGCAAGAACCTTGGTTTTACATGTCGCATCTTGTATTCAGGCCTTAAAGTCCTAGTTGTTGGCAGCACATCTCCCCATGTAAACAGGGTATGTGCTGCCGATAATTGCAAACTGTATTGGGGCAAATGATTGCAGTAATGATCTTTCGTCCCCCATACGGTTTGCATTGGCACATTTAAAGGGATTCTGTCACCAGGATTAACGATATTTATATGTGCCCATTAGTCTCCATGCAGTGTTTAAAATGATCCCTCTGTTTATGCCTCTGTGTGTGTTAGATTCTTATAAAAATCGATCTTATTGATATGTAAATTACCTCTGTCAGGAGCCCAAGAGGTTGTCCCACGATATGTTGGAGCCCAGCACCGCCTACTCAGTTCTTCTCAGTGCCGTAATCTCGCGCAGAGGGAGCCAGCGCATGGGCAGTTGACTCGTCAAAGCCGCTGCCAGTAGTCCGCACGGGCGCAGACTACAGTGTCCACTGCGCCTGCGCGAGATTATGGCATTGAGAAGAACTGACAGGGATAGTGGAGTGAATAAATGAAGTATTAGGCGGTGCTGGGCTCCGGATCGATGAGCGCGGCTGGGCTCCAACATATCGTGGGACAACCCTCTGGGCCCCTGACAGAGGTAATTTACATATCAATAAGATCGATTTTTATAAGAATCTAACACACACAGAGCATAAACAGTGGGATCATTTTAAACACTGCATGGAGACTAATGGGCACATATAAATATCGCTATAGCGTTAATCCTGGTGACAGAATCCCTTTAAAATGAGCGCCATTTGACTTGTTTTACAATCGCTCATTATAGACTGAAAATGGCCGGTGTAAAAGGGCCCTAAGCCGGATTGGCATTTGTGACTGGTCTCTATGGCCATATGCTCCAGTTTGTTTTTGTACTAGTTTTTAGGACTTTTCTATTAATGTGAATAACATTTATGTCCAATTGAGAAACCTGATCATGGAAGAATCCTTTATCCATTGAAATTGCATCCCTTAAATGGGTTGTTCATGCCCAGGGCCTTTCGGGCTGACCCCCTAGAGTGCCCTGGAATCCTACTAACCAGATCCATGCTGCTGGGTTCCTGCCACTAGTGTGGATCTCGGGTCTCCCCACGTCAATATTCGGTTTGATCCAGGTCATGTGGCTGCTGCAGCCAATGATAGGTTACATCTGTGACTTTTCCCACTTAAAGAGGACCTTTCACTACAATAAAAAATATAAACTAAGCATACAGACATGGAGAGCGGCGCCCAGGGATCCCCCTGCACTTACTGTTATCCCCGGGTGCCGCTCCGTTCTCCAGGTATAGCCTCCGGTATCTTCATAGTTAGGCTCCACCCAGTTGAACCTGCCGGCGTCTCTTTCTCCCATGCTGTAGCGCTGGCCAATCGCAGCGCTCAGCTCATAGCCTGAGAGAAAAAAAACCTCTCAGGCTATGAGCTGAGCGCTGCGATTGGCCAGCGCTACAGCCTGGGAGAAGGAGATGCCGGCAGGTTCAACTGGGTGGAGCCTAACTATGAAGATACCGGAGGCTATAATGGGAGAACGGAGAGGCGCCCAAGTATAATAAGTGCAGGGAGATCCCCGGGCGCTGCTCTCCATGTCTGTATGCTTAGTTTACATTTTTTATTCTAGTGAAAGGTCCTCTTTAACCCAGTGACATGACACATGCAGTCAGCCACCGCTGTTGACCAAGCCAAATGTTGATGCATGGAGACAAGAGATCTGCAGCAGTGGCAAAGGTGCGGAAACCCAGCAGCAAGGATCATACCCTCCGCAGATCTGGCCATGCTGGGCAGTCTGCTTGAAAACACCCTTAAATATGACTTATACTGCCAATAGCTGCCGTTACAGTGGACAGAAGGCCCCGTCCGCTGTGTAGTTTCTGGCGATGGTGTAATGCGGCCAAGCTCCCATTTGCTTGCTGAGCTGCAGTGTCCCGGTACAGCCAGTGCTGTATGGTTTCTGGCATCGGTGGCTGCCTAGAACAGCTGATCATTGGGGGTTCAGAGTGTCGGACATCCACAGATCTGATGACCTATCCTGATGAGATGCTATCAATATCTAAGTACCAGTAAACCCCTTTAAATTTTATCAATGAAGAATGTAAGTATTGCTACTGTATAGCTCAGGAATTATTTCAGATATTTTCTATGGTTTAAAAAGACTTGGGGGGGGGGGGGTAGACCTCAAAACTGGTGTAAATGGCTTGGTTGCTAGGGGCACCAGTGTTAATAAATCTCCCACTTGGTGTAGTCCACACTGAAGACCATGGGCGTGTGATTGGAGAACCATTAATTGTCTTGGGTGTAGTATGCTTACAGGAGATACAGCTGCTCTTTTGCAATGTGCAATTTTTATTTTTTTTGTTTATCATGTGAAAGAGAGAGTGGTTATTTGTTTTTATGTTTTTTTTGTTTTTGTTTTTTTTTGAGGTTTTGATTCAATAATTTGTGATAATTTTGTGCCGCATATAGAAATATTTATTACAATAAAATGCTTTTACATATACATTCTTCTTCTTTCTTTTTTTTTTTTTTTTTTTATATTGTGTTCGCAGCAAGTTTTTCTCCGGCTGACTCTGCATTTTTGCCGGGTTCCACATTTATAGTTAATCCCTGTAGCTTCCGGCAATTGCAGATACAGAGAGATCCGGCAGGCTGTTCCCTACTGGAATCTGGGAAACACTAGTGTGAAACTTCATTCTGTGTGATACATGTTCTGTACAAATAGATGGTAGAGGTAGAGAGAAATGTATTGTCTGGCTTTAAAACAAACTAGTATACATACGCTTTTTGGACAAATGTATTGGGACTACTACACATTGGCACAGTTCTGACCTCACCCCCATCAGACACCTTTGGATAAACTAGAATGGATACTGTGAGCCAGTTCCTCACGTCTGACCTCACGAATGTTCTTCTGGATGATGGTCAAAAATCCCCACAGCTCAAAAATAAAGACTTTTTGATGATGGTGAGCTTAAAGAGAATATGTCATCACAATCTAGGACTATTAAGGCGGGTTTACACGCAGCAACCAAAAGGCCGATTGTCGGGAAGGTAGCGTTCCTTCCCGACAGTCGGCTGCTCATCCAGTGAAGGAGACTCTGCATTTACAGCTGAAACTCGAAAAATTAGAATATCGGTCAAAAGTCCATTTATTTCAGTAATGCAAATTAAAAGGAATTGTATTAATGCAGCTTAAAATTAGAATTTTGTGAAAAGGTTCAGTATTCTAGGCTCAAAGTGTCACACTCTAGTCAGCTAATTAATCCATACCCCCTGAGCAAAGGGTACCTGAGATTGTGACTTTGGGGTTTTCATAAGCTGTAAGCCATAATCATCCAAATAAAGGCTTGAAATATCTCGCTTTGCATGTAATGAGTCTATCTCATGTTAGTTTCACCTTTTGAGTTGCATTACTGAAATAAATGAACTTTGCCCGATATTCAAATTTTTCGAGTTTACCTGTACATGCAGCGATCACCACCACAGTATGAGGACGAGCGGTCGCTATAATGATCCATCATCCTCACACGGCTGGTTGGTTTCTAGACGGCAGATCACTGTTTAGACAGCATGATCTGCTGCTCAGGGGCCAACAATCGGGCTGCGTAAATCCACCTTTTATCTGCAGTAATAAATGAGTAACACTGCAGATAAGGAGTCCAGATTGACTTTTTTTTTTTTCTACTGATCCCCCTCCCCCCAACAAATTTAATGCTGTACTGAAATACATTGGCTTCCTCTACAGCAGACTGCAGGGGAATGGGCTGGAGTAGTAAATAATAATTGGTAATCTGGACCCCTTGAGGCACATTTTGCAGACTACTTATAAAAAGTCACACAGCAGTTGGAGAATGAGGCAAGGTGTCTTTGTATCAGGTCTCTGGTTAACATTTCTGTTATGCCTCATGCACACGAACGTACTGTGTTTCCGTGTCCGCTGCGTTTTTTTGCGGATAGGATGTGGACCCATTCATTTTAATGGGTCCGTAAAAAATGCCTGCATCCCTATGTCCGTTCCTTAGCCTTGCAAAAAATATAGAGCATGTCCTATTCTTGTTCATTTTGTGGAAAAGTATAGGCATTGTTACAATGGATCTGCAAAAAAAACGGATGTCACAAGGACATCATCCGGTTTTTGTTTTTTTGGGGTTTTTTTTGCGGACCGCAAAAACATAGTCATGTGCATGTATAAGACACAAAGAAAGCTTCTGTGCGATATCAGGAGCGGTTAAAGCAGCCTAAATGTAGCCTTAGTGCCCTTGCACATGACTGATGAGCAGGCCATATTTCCCAGGTCTAATTAGTATGCGCATGAAAAAAGACACCAATGTGCTGTGAAAAGCCTCACGTCTACCAGGACATGGAACGTTTAATGCAAAAATAGTCACACTTCACCACTCAAAGCTCAAACATAATAAAACATGCAATTAATTTGCCTCTTAATTTCAGAAATGTCAAAAAATATTAGAAATGTTCATAGTAGTATACACTGCTCAAAAAAATAAAAGGAACACTTAAACAACACAATGTAACTCCAAGTCAATCACACTTCTGTGAAATCAAACTGTCCACTTAGGAAGCAACACCAAGGGACAATCAATTTCACATGCTGTTGTGCAAATGGGATAGACAACAGGTGGAAATTATAGGCAATTAGCAAGACACCCCCAATAAAGGAGTGGTTCTACAGGTGGTGACCACAGATCACTTCTCAGTTCCTATGCTTCCTGGCTGATGTTTTGGTCACTTTTGAATGCTGGCGGTGCTTTCACTCTAGTGGTAGCATGAGATGGAGTCTACAACCCACACAAGTGGCTCAGGTAGTGCAGCTTATCCAGGATGGCACATCAATGCGAGCTGTGGCAGGGAGGTTTGCTGTGTCTGTCAGCGTAGTGTCCAGAGCATGGAGGCGCTACCAGGAGACAGGCCAGTACATCAGGAGACGTGGAGGAGGCCGTAGGAGGGCAACAACCCAGCAGCAGGACCGCTACCTCCGCCTTTGTGCAAGGAGGAACAGGAGGAGCACTGCCAGAGCCCTGCAAAATGACCTCCAGCAGGCCACAAATGTTCATGTGTCTGCTCAAACGGTCAGAAACAGACTCCATGAGGGTGATATGAGGGCCCGACGTCCACAGGTGGGGGTTGTGCTTACAGCCCAACACCGTCCAGGACGTTTGGCATTTGCCAGAGAACACCAAGATTGACAAATTCGCCACTGGCACCCTGTGCTCTTCACAGATGAAAGCAGGTTCACACTGAGCACATGTCACAGACGTGACAGAGTCTGGAGACGCCGTGGAGAACGTTCTGCTGCCTGCAACATTCTCCAGCATGACCGGTTTGGCATTGGGTCAGTAATGGTGTGGGGTGGCATTTCTTTGGAGAGCCGCACAGCCCTCCATGTGCTCGCCAGAGGTAGCCTGACTGCCATTAGGTACCGAGATGAGATCCTCAGACCCCTTGTGAGACCATATGCTGGTGCTGTTGGCCCTGGGTTCCTCCTACTGCAAGACAATGCTAGACCTCATGTGGCTGGAGTGTGTCAGCAGTTCCTGCAAGACGAAGGCATTGATGCTATGGACTGGCCCGCCCGTTCCCCAGACCTGAATCCAATTGAGCACATCTGGGACATCATGTCTCGCTCTATCCACCAACGTCATGTTGCACCACAGACTGTCCAGGAGTTGGCAGATGCTTTAGTCCAGGTCTGGGAGGAGATCCCTCAGGAGACCGGCCGCCACCTCATCAGGAGCATGCACAGGCGTTGTAGGGAGGTCATACAGGCACGTGGAGGCCACACACACTACTGAGCCTCATTTTGACTTGTTTTAAGGACATTACATCAAAGTTGGATCAGCCTGTAGTGTGTTTTTCCACTTTCATTTTGAGTGTGACTCCAAATCCAGACCTCCATGGGTTGAAAAATTTGATTTCCATTTTTAATTTTTGTGTGATTTTGTTGTCAGCACATTCAACTATGTAAAGAACAAAGTATTTCAGAAGAATATTTAATTAATTCAGATCTAGGATGTGTTATTTTTGTGTTCCCTTTATTTTTTTGAGCAGTGTAGTTTGATTGGAATTTTTGTAATGAATAGTTAGGTTTTCATATTTGACTGCTTGTACTCTGATGGTTTTGCTGGACTAGGGTTAGAAAAACCGTGCCATACCTGTCCACAGGTTGAATGGGGTATTAAACTTTAATGGAGCCTAGTGACGATACCAGACAATCCACAGACAAGAGTTGGGCCATGTGTTTTTTTAATTTTTTTAAATGCTTATCTGTTTGTGCTACTGAAAAGGAACTTCTACTTGTCAGCCCTATTATGAAGGTAGTCCAAGTCAAAAGTGTGTGGGTAAGATTTATTAAAACTGGTGCAAAGGAAAACTGGTTTAGTTGCCCAAAGCTCTGAAAAATGAAAGGTGGAAACTGGTTATTGTCAACTAAGCCAGTTTTCCTTTGCACCAATTCTGATAAATCTCCCCTACAGTGAGTTGGTATTCACACAGCCAATACATGACGATGATGATACCTAAAAGCCAAAGAGTTAAACGTACACACATACACTCACCTAAAGAATTATTAGGAACACCTGTTCTATTTCTCATTAATGCAATTATCTAGTCAATAAATCACATGGCAGTTGCTTCAATGCATTTAGGGGGGTGGTCCTGGTCAAGACAATCTCCTGAACTCCAAACTGAATGTCAGAATGGGAAAGAAAGGTGATTTAAGCAATTTTGAGCGTGGCATGGTTGTTGGTGCCAGACGGGCCGGTCTGAGTATTTCACAATCTGCTCAGTTACTGGGATTTTCACGCACAACCATTTCTAGGGTTTACAAAGAATGGTGTGAAAAGGGAAAAACATCCAGTATGCGGCAGTCCTGTGGGCAAAAATGCCTTGTGGATGCTAGAGTTCAGAGGAGAATGGGCCGACTGATTCAAGCTGATAGAAGAGCAACGTTGACTGAAATAACCACTCGTTACAACCGAGGTATGCAGCAAAGCATTTGTGAAGCCACAACACGCACAACCTTGAGGCGGATGGACTACAACAGCAGAAGACCCCACCGGGTACCACTCATCTCCACTACAAATAGGAAAAAGAGGCTACAATTTGCACAAGCTCACCAAAATTGGACTGTTGAAGACTGGAGAAATGTTGCCTGGTCTGATGAGTCTCGCTTTCTGTTGAGACATTCAAATGGTAGAGTCCGAATTTGGCGTAAACAGAATGAAAACATGTATCCATCATGCCTTGTTACCACTGTGCAGGCTGGTGGCGGTGGTGTAATGGTGTGGGGGATGTTTTCTGGGCACACTTTAGGCCCCTTAGTGCCAACTGGGCATCGTTTAAATGCCACTGGCTACCTGAGCATTGTTTCTGACCATGTCCATCCCTTCATGACCACCATGTACCCATCCTCTGATGGCTACTTCCAGCAGGATAATGCACCATGTCACAAAATCATTTCAAATTGGTTTCTTGAACATGACAATGAGTTCACTGTACTAAAATGGCCCCCACAGTCACCAGATCTCAACCCAATAGAGAATTTTTGGGATGTGGTGGAACGGGAGCTTCGTGCCCTGGATGTACATCCCTCAAATCTCCATCACCTGCAAGATGCTATCCTATCAATATGGGCCAACATTTCTAAAGAATGCTATCAGCACCTTGTTGAATCAATGCCACGTAGAATTAAGGCAGTTCTGAAGGCAAAAGGGGGCCCAACACCGTATTAGTATGGTGTTCCTAATAATTCTTTAGGTGAGTGTATATATATATATATATATATATATATATATATATACATCACACACACACACATACAGGTGAAACTCGAAAAATTAGAATATCGGGCAAAGTTAATTTATTTCAGTAATGCAACTTAAAAGGTGAAACTACTATATGAGATAGACTCATTACATGCAAAGCGAGATATTTCAAGCCTTTCGTTGTTATAATTTGGATGACTATGGCCTCTTTCACACGGGCGTCACGTTTTGGCTCCGGATGCGTCCCGGGTGCATTGCGGCAAACCCGCACGAGTAGGTACGCAATTGCAGTCAGTTGTTCAGTTTTTATTTGGCGGGTGCAATGTGTTTTGCACGCGCGTGATAAAAAACTGAATGTGGTACCCAGACCCGAACCCGGACTTCTAAACTGAAGTTCAGGTTTGGGTTCAAGGTTCTGTTGGTGTAATTATTTTCCCTTATAACATGGTTATAAGGGAAAATAATAGCATTCTTAATACAGAATGCTTACTAAAATAGGGCTGGAGGGGTTAAAATTATTATTTTTTACTCACCTTAATCTTAACTTGTTCGCACAGCCCGGCTTCTCTTCTTTCTTCAGGACCTGGGTAAAGGACCTGTGGTGACGTCACTGCACTCATCACATGGTCCATCACATGATCCATCACCATGGTGATGGATTATGTGATGGACCATGTGATGAGCACAGTGATGTCATCAAAGGTCCTTTACCCAGGTCCTGAAGAAAGAAGAGATGCCGGCTGCGCGAACAAGTGGATTAAGGTGAGTTAAATTATTTGTTTTTTTATTTTTAACCCCTCCAGCCCTATTTTAGTAAGCATTCTGTATTAAGAATGCTATTATTTTCCCTTATAACCAGGTTATAAGGGAAAATAATATAATAATCGGGTCCCCATCCCGATCATCTCCTAGCAACTATGCGTGAAAATCGCACCGCATCCGCACTTGCTTGCGATTTTCACGCAGCCCCATTCATTTCTATGGGGCCTGCGTTGCGTGAAAAACGCACAAAGTAGAGCATGCTGCGATTTTCACACAACGCACAAGTGATGCGTGAAAATCACCGCTCATGTGCACATCCCCATAGAAGTGAATAGGTCCGGATTCAGTGCGGATGCAAAGCGTTCACCTCACGCATTGCACCTGCGTGGAAATCTCGCCCGTGTGAAAGAGGCCTATGGCTTAGGGTACTTTCACACTTGCGGCAGAGTGATCCAGCAAGCAGTTCCGTCGCCCTGGAAACGGACAGCATTTGTAGACGGATCCTTCTTACAAATGCACTGCAAGAACGGATCCGTCTCTCCGGATGTCATCCGGAGAAACTGATCCGTTATATATATATTTTTTTTTTCACATTTTTACCGGTCTGCCCTTGCGCAGACGTGAAGGACGAATCCGGCATTGCGGTATTTTTTTAGTGTTCCGGAATTCTGGACAGAGATAAAACTGCAGCATGCTCCGTCAAAAAAAACGCTCAGTGTCTGAACTGAAGACATCCTGATGCATCCTGAACGGATTTCTCTCCATTCAGAAAGCATGGTGATAAAACTGATCAGTTCTTTTCCGGTATTTAGCCCCTATGACGGAACTCTATGCCTTCATCCCTACTTAAAATGTAACTGTTGTTTCCGTTTAAAGCCTCTTTCACGCGAACAATACAGATTGGTTCAGGGTGCGTTCAGTAAAACTCGCACCATTTCGCAAGTAAGTTCAGTCAGTTTTGTCTGCAGTTGTGTTCAGTGTTCCAGTTTTTTCTACGCCGATGCAATCCGTTTTGATGCGTTTTTCACACGCGTTAAAAAAAAAACCTGAAGAATTACAAACAACATCTCCTAGAAACCATCAGTGAAAAATGCATTGCACCCGGACTAAATCCAGGTTACATCCGGATACAATGCGTTTTTCACTGAAGCCCCATTCACTTCTATGGGGCCAGGCCTGCGTGAAAACTACAGAATATAGAACATGCTGCGATTCTCACGCAGCGCAGATATGATGCGTGAAAAACAACGCTCATGTACATGGACCCAATGAAATGAATGGGTCAGGATTCAGTGCGGCTGCTATGTGTTCACGTCACGCATCGTACCCGCTCAAAAAACTCGCTCGTGTGAAAGGGGCCTTAAGAGAATCTGTCATCAGATACACTATTAGCAATCCAATTTACCCTCGTCGGTACCTTTTTAAGGGCTCATGCACATGACCGTATATATTTTGCGGTCCGCAAAAAATACGGATGACGTCCGTGTGCATTCTGAATTTTGCGGAACGGAACAGCTGGCCCCTAATAGAACAGTCCTATCCTTGTCCGTAATGTGCACAATAATAGGACATGTTCTATTTTTTTGCGGAACGGAAATACGGACATACGGAAACGGAATGCACACGGAATATCTTCTGTTTTTTTTTGCTGACCTATTGAAGTGCAAATAAAACGGACACGCAAAGAAAATACGTTTGTGTGCATAAGCCCTAATGGTCTTGGTCCTATTTCAATATGTGGCGCCATTGTGTAGAAATCAGCGTTTTTATTTTCTGCTAATTAGCACCTTGGTGCAGCGGTGGCAGTGCTGTTGCACGCGAGGGTCCACCACCTTGAAAAGACCCTATTAATGCAAAATGCAATGAAGGGGATGCACAGTGGCATAATTCCCTACATTATATTTTGCCCGTTTTTTCTTACATACAGGGAGTGCAGAATTATTAGGCAAGTTGTATTTTTGAGGATTAATTTTATTATTGAACAACAACCATGTTCTCAATGAACCCAAAAAACTCATTAATATCAAAGCTGAATATTTTTGGAAGTAGTTTTTAGTTTGTTTTTAGTTTTAGCTATTTTAGGGGGATATCTGTGTGTGCAGGTGACTATTACTGTGCATAATTATTAGGCAACTTAACAAAAAACAAATATATACCCATTTCAATTATTTGTTTTTACCAGTGAAACCAATATAACATCTCAACATTCACAAATATACATTTCTGACATTCAAAAACAAAACAAAAACAAATCAGTGACCAATATAGCCACCTTTCTTTGCAAGGACACTCAAAAGCCTGCCATCCATGGATTCTGTCAGTGTTTTGATCTGTTCACCATCAACATTGCGTGCAGCAGCAACCACAGCCTCCCAGACACTGTTCAGAGAGGTGTACTGTTTTCCCTCCTTGTAAATCTCACATTTGATGATGGACCACAGGTTCTCAATGGGGTTCAGATCAGGTGAACAAGGAGGCCATGTCATTAGATTTTCTTCTTTTATACCCTTTCTTGCCAGCCACGCTGTGGAGTACTTGGACGCGTGTGATGGAGCATTGTCCTGCATGAAAATCATGTTTTTCTTGAAGGATGCAGACTTCTTCCTGTACCACTGCTTGAAGAAGGTGTCTTCCAGAAACTGGCAGTAGGACTGGGAGTTGAGCTTGACTCCATCCTCAACCCGAAAAGGCCCCACAAGCTCATCTTTGATGATACCAGCCCAAACCAGTACTCCACCTCCACCTTGCTGGCGTCTGAGTCGGACTGGAGCTCTCTGCCCTTTACCAATCCAGCCACGGGCCCATCCATCTGGCCCATCAAGACTCACTCTCATTTCATCAGTCCATAAAACCTTAGAAAAATCAGTCTTGACGTTTCAGCTTGTGTGTCTTGTTCAGTGGTGGTCGTCTTTCAGCCTTTCTTACCTTGGCCATGTCTCTGAGTATTGCACACCTTGTGCTTTTGGGCACTCCAGTGATGTTGCAGCTCTGAAATATGGCCAAACTGGTGGCAAGTGGCATCTTGGCAGCTGCAAGCTTGACTTTTCTCAGTTCATGGGCAGTTATTTTGCGCCTTGGTTTTTCCACACGCTTCTTGCGACCCTGTTGACTATTTTGAATGAAACGCTTGATTGTTCGATGATCACGCTTCAGAAGCTTTGCAATTTTAAGAGTGCTGCATCCCTCTGCAAGATATCTCACTATTTTTGACTTTTCTGAGCCTGTCAAGTCCTTCTTTTGACCCATTTTGCCAAAGGAAAGGAAGTTGCCTAATAATTATGCACACCTAATATAGGGTGTTGATATCATTAGACCACACCCCTTCTCATTACAGAGATGCACATCACCTAATATGCTTAATTGGTAGTAGGCTTTCGAGCCTATACAGCTTGGAGTAAGACAACATGCATAAAGAGGATGATGTGGTCAAAATACTCATTTGCCTAATAATTCTGCACGCAGTGTATATTATTGATATTACCCGTAATAGGTGAAGATTTTCTGCTGAATCCTGCTGCTTGGCTCGAGATGAAGATGAAGCTGATTGGTGAACAGCCAACAGTCGTCTGGTGAGACCTATAAAAAAGAGAACAGTCAGTGCGCATTCATGGACTGGAATTCACAAACATCCCCCCGGGTCATGGAATTTGCCATGGGTCATATTTATGGATTATTACCGTATGTACTTGTTTTTCTTGCTGCCATTTAATTAGGGCGGGGGTTTGGTATACAGATGAAACTTGAAAAATTATATGCATTACTGAAATAAATGAACTTTGCACGATATTCAAATTTTTCGAGTTTCACCTGTGTATATATACACTTTTTGACACTGTCCTACTGCTTTGCCTCATTCAGTGAGCACTATATTAGCTTGCTCTGTGGTCCCACCCCTAATACTGATTATTATGTTATGTATTTATTGTATTTGCCACATGTTATTTATTACTTTTATTGTGATATACCACTCTGGCATATCCTCACCAATATGTGCATTTGGTACAACTAAGGCTACTTTCACACTAGCGTTCGGGTGTCCGCTCGTGCGCACCGTTTGAAGGGGCTCACGAGCGGCCCCGAACGCATCCGTCTGGCAGGCGGATGCATTCTCAGTGGAGGCGGATCCACTGAGAATGCATCCGCCTGCCAGCGTTCAGCCTCCGCTCCGCTCAGTGAGCGGACACCTGAACGCTGCTTGCAGCGTTCGGGTGTCCGCCTGGCCGTGCGGAGGCGAGCGGATCCGTCCAGACTTACAATGTAAGTCAATAGGGACGGATCCGCTTGAAGATGACACTATATGGCTCAATCTTCAAGCGGATCCGTTCCCCATTGACTTTCAATGTAAAGTCTGAACGGATCCGCTCAGACAACTTTCACACTTAGAAAATTTTCTAAGTTTTAATGCAGACGCATCCGTTCTGAACATCTGACGGATCCGCTCCGAACGCTAGTGTGAAAGTAGCCTAATAAAGATCATTTTGTATTTATTATATGGTATGAATAGGTGTATATTATATGGTGGCATGTTACAGTTTGTAAGAGGAACATGACAACGAAACCCTGTTTGTTCTACAAAAGTAAACTTTGCTCACCGCAGGGTTCATTCAGTTCAGTTCAACTGCGTCAGCGGAGACAAAACAAAAAATCTCCCTTAGGCCTCTTTCACACGAATGTAAGGGCTCTGTGCCCGTGCTGCGGACCGCATGCGGCGGTTCCGCAATACACGGGTCACCAGCCGTGTGCGTTCCGCATCACTGAATGGTGAATGGGTCCGCAAATCCAGAGATGCGGAGCAGAAGAACGGAACCCCACGGAAGCACTACAGAGTGCTTTCTGTGGTGTTCCGTTCCATGCTTCCGTTCCGCAAAAAGATGGAACTTGTTCTATCTTTTTGCGGAACGGATGAATCGCGGACCCCATTCAAGTCGCAATTTGCGGTCCACAGCGTAGGCACGGAGGCCTTACGTTCGTGGTCAAGAGGCCTTAGGGTACATTCACACAATCAGGCCTCTTGCACACGAACATTGTGCATCTGTTCCATGCATTGGGGACCGCAATTTGCAGTCCCCAATGCACAGGCAACGTCCGTGCGGCGGCCGGGACGGATCGAGACCCATTCAACTTGAATAGGTCTGTGATCCGTCCACACCGCAAAAAAATAGAACAAGTTCTATATTTTTGTGGTGCGGAGGCACGGACAGAAACACCTAGGAAGAACTCCGTAGTGCTTCCGTGGGGTTCTGATCCGTGCTTCCGTTCCGCATCTCCGTGATTGCGACCCATTCAAGTGAATGGGTACGCATCCATAATGCGGGAGTGCACATTGGCCGCGGGCCGCAATACGGCCACGGGCACACAACGTTCGTGTGCAAGAGGCCTCATCCTGCCGCCCAAAACACGGGGAACTGGCTGTGTGAACTCCACATCGTTGTGCGAACCCATTGCCTTTCAATGAGTCCACTATCTGCAAGATGTAGAAAAAGATAGGACAGCTTCCCTAGGTTTCTGGGTCTGTGTCTCCGCACCGCAGAGGATAGGGCATGTCCTATCTTCCCCACATCTTGCAGATCGCAGATCCATTGAAGGCAATGGGTCTGCACAGCGATGTGGAGTTCACATGGCCCAGTGCCCATGTTTTGTGGACCTGCAGTTTGCTTTCCGCAACATGGGCACGGCGGCAGCACAGTGGTATGAATGTGCTCTTAGGCTACCTGCGGAATGCTCGTGGATGTTCGTGTGGAAAGTCATATGAGATTTCAAAAATCTCACGTACGCTTTGCTTTTTCGTGCCATGTGGAGATTAACTCTGTCGTGCAGATTTTAAAATCGGCAGCAGTATGTGTAAATTTCACCCTTTTCAATGCAGGGGTGATATCTACGGCAACACAACAAAACACATGCGGTTTTTAGTGTGAAAATGCATGAAATCCGCACGGAAATTCATGTGAGATTTGTACAAGATACCCCTCACCCTTGTGCAGATAGCTCTAAACCCTCTTGTTGCTACAGAGCAGTAAAAGGTGTCTGCAAATCATTACAAAGTTCAAGCAAATGTTTATCATGCAAGATCCCATAGAGAATGCACAGTATGTGCCTCATAACTGGAACATGGTGTGTAACCTGTGCTCATGCACACAAACGTTCCATTACGTTTTTTTTGCGGCCCATATGCGGTACCAATCACTTCAATGGGGCCTCAAAAAAGCGGAAATGACACGTGTGCAGTCCGTGTCCGTATGGCCGTTCCACAAAATAATAGAACCTGTCCTATTATTGTCTGTATTATGGACAAGGATAGGACTGGATTTTTCTTTTTCCACTAATACAAGCCACAAAAGGCTTTAGAACATATAATTGCACCGCTGAACGGCAAATATATTTTTCTTTTTCCACTAATACAAGCCACAAAAGGCTTTAGAACATATAACTGGACCCCTGAACGGCAAATATACACTGCTCAAAAAAAATAAAGGGAACACAAAAAGAACACATCCTAGATCTGAGTTAATTAAATATTCTTCTGAAATACTTTGTTCTTTACATAGTTGAATGTGCTGACAACAAAATCACACAAAAATAAAAATATGGAAATCAAATTTTTCAACCCATGGAGGTCTGGATTTGGAGTCACACTCAAAATTAAAGTGGAAAAACACACTACAGGCTGATCCAACTTTGATGTAATGTCCTTAAAACAAGTCAAAATGAGGCTCAGTAGTGTGTGTGGCCTCCACGTGCCTGTATGACCTCCCTACAATGCCTGTGCATGCTCCTGATGAGGTGGCGGACGGTCTCCTAAGGGATCTCCTCCCAGACCTGGACTAAAACATCTGCCAACTCCTGGACAGTCTGTGGTGCAACGTGACGTTGGTGGATAGAGACATGATGTCCCAGATGTGCTCAATTGGATTCAGGTCTGGGGAACGGGCGGGCCTGTCCATAGCATCAATGCCTTCGTCTTGCAGGAACTGCTGACACACTCCAGCCACATGAGGTCTAGCTTGTCTTGCATTAGGAGGAACCCAGGGCCTACCGCACCAGCATATGGTCTCACAAGGGGTCTTAGGATCTCATCTCCGTACCTAATGGCAGTCAGGCTACCTCTGGCGAGCACATGGAGGGCTGTGCGGCCCTCCAAAGAAATGCCACCCCACACCATTACTGACCCAATGCCAAACCGGTCATGCAGGAGGATTTTGCAGGCAGCAGAACGTTCTCCACGGCGTCTCCAGACTCTGTCACGTCTGTGATATGTGCTCAGTGTGAACCTGCTTTCATCTGTAAAGAGCACAGGGCGGCAGTGGCGAATTTGTCAATCTTGGTGTTCTCTGGCAAATGCCAAACGTCCTGCACGGTGTTGGGCTGTAAGCACAACCCCCACCTGTGGACGTCTGGCCCTCATATCACCCTCATGGAGTCTGTTTCTGACCGTTTGAGCAGACACATGAACATTTGTGGCCTGCTGGAGGTCATTTTGCAGGGCTCTGGCAGTGCTCCTCCTGTTCCTCCTTGCACAAAGGCGGAGGTAGCGGTCCTGCTGCTGGGTTGTTGCCCTCCTACGGCCTCCTCCACGTCTCCTGATGTACTGGCCTGTCTCCTGGTAGCGCCTCCATGCTCTGGACACTACGCTGACAGACACAGCAAACCTTATTGTCACAGCTCGCATTGATGTGCCATCCTGGATAAGCTGCACTACCTGAGCCACTTGTGTGGGTTGTAGACTCCGTCTCATGCTACCACTAGAGTGAAAGCACCGCCAGCATTCAAAAGTGACCAAAACATCAGCCAGGAAGCATAGGAACTGAGAAGTAATCTGTGGTCATCACCTGCAGAACCACTCCTTTATTGGGGGTGTCTTGCTAATTGCCTATAATTTCCACCTGTTGTCTATCCCATTTGCACAACAGCATGTGAAATTCATTGTCACTCAGTATTGCTTCCTAAGTGGACAGTTTGATTTCACAGAAGTGTGCTGACTTGGAGTTACATTGTGTTGTTTAAGTGTTCCCTTTATTTTTTTGAGCAGTGTATTTCTCTTTTTCCACTAATACAAGCCACAAAAGGCTTTAGAACATGTAACTGGACCCCTGAATGGCAAATATATTTTTCTTTTTCCACTAATACACGCCACAAAAGGCTTTAGAACATATAACTGCACCGCTGAACGGCAAATATATTTTTCTTTTTCCACTAATACACGCCACAAAAGGCTTTAGAACATATAACTGCACCACTGAACGGTAAATATATTTTTTCTTTTTCCACTAACATACGCCACAAAAGGCTTTAGAACATATAACTGCACCGCTGAACGGCAAATATATTTTACTTTTGCCACTAATACACGACAAAAAGGGCTGTAACTTTAGCACTTCACCACACAATGGCTAATAAGCCCTTTTTTCCCACTAATACAAGCCAAAAAATGCTTTAGAATATATCACTGCACCGCACTAGGGCAAATAAGACATAGAAATATTTCCTTGTAATAAACCCTGTTAATGTCTGTATCAAACAGCACTTGCACCCTAATAAGAATGGTTTGCTGGAATTAAAGAGCAGTCATGGCCGGACTGGGGGCGCAGCCTTAGGGGAGGGCATCATGACGGGGGTTTGGTTTAGGGAGACCCCAGTGTGTAGGTTAGGTGGAGTTAGAGGGGATGGGAGGAGGAATCGTTGGAAGTGGGGGGATTGGGTGGTTTAAGTTTAGGGGTGTGGCTATGGGGTTAAATAGGGTAGCTGAGGTGAGACCGGGGGCCATTTTGTCAGGATCCAAAAGAGCTGGTACCTTGTGCTTGACCTGGTGACCGAAATGGAGCAGCTGGAGGAGACCATCGCTCGTTTGAGGGCAGCAGCGGAGGTCTGCGGCGCCGACTGGATTCAGGCGCAGGTACAGCAGATGCTCCAGGGGGCGGCTGAGGCTCCAGCTGGGCCTCAGCCAGTGTTAATCCGGCCGCGGCGGGCCAGGCCGCCGGCGCGCTATAGCCCGCAGGCTTCTCAGCCTGCCCAGCCCCCTCCCAAGGCTCAGCGCCGCAAGCGGAGCCCCTCAAGGGACCCTCCACGCCGGGGGTCGGCGGGGAACGCTTCCTCCAGTACCCCCCGGTGTGGGAGGAATCCGAACAGTAGGCAGAGCCTGCGAGGTGGCCGTGCCCGGTCACCTCGTTCTGCGGTGGTTAACGGCGTGGGAGAAGGACCAGGAGCGGGGGTCGTCATCCCAGGACCGGAGGTTGAGACCCCTCGGCGTGGACAGGTCGGCGGGAGGAGCGGGGCTGCTGCAGTCGTTTTCGGTGTCCGGCAGCAGGCCCCTGTCTTCAGTGAGGTCTGCGCAAGGTAGAGGAAGCCCCGCCCACTCCATCGCAGCCCAAGAAGATGGAGGGTCTAACGTCTCTAGCCTGGGCCTGGCTAGGGGACTTGAAGATGAGGCGGCAACGCAGAGGAGGGATCAGCTGGAGTCCGGATTGTTGGCTGGTGGGGACACAGCACCCAGGCAGCCAGGTGAGGCCTCTTGGGGAACACTAGCACAGTTTGTTGGGGGGGCTGGGGGTGTTGGGGGGTCCCCAGTAGATGTTAGCAGGTGTTTAGGGCAGTTGTTGGGGGGGGCTGGCAGGTTTGCTTGCAGGATGGGGTATGGGGGGGGGCGTCTCCGTTACCAGCGAGGGTGTCCGGGCCCTCTGGGGGAGCGAGCGCGGTTGGGGGGGCCAGTGTGAGTGGTGGGACTGCGTCGTCGTCGGTGCAGACGCAGGCGGGGGGGCGCGGTTGAGGAGGAGACGGTTCGGTTGGATGATAGGGCAAGGGGTGAAGTTTATGTGTGCTTTGAGGGCCCATTAGGGGCTCATTTGAAGCAGGAGGTGAGGGAGAAGATTTGGAGGGGGGAGTATGTAGAGATTTTTTCTTTGCTTCCTCTAGATAAATTTAATTTGAATAGGGTGAGACGGGATGAGGGTAAGGAGGAGGAAGAGAAGCGAAGATACCGCCTGATACCGCGTACGTTAGCAAACTGGCTGCAGGCGTTCGCGATATTAGCGAGCTTAATTGGGGAGAAGGCGCCGGAGTGCTGTTCGGCGTTGTTCTGTTATTTGGATGCAGTTGGGGAGGCGTACAGGGTGTATGGGGGAATAGCGTGGCTGCGGTACGATGAACAGTTCCGGCAGCGGAAGGCGGTGCGGCCGGAGATTAAGTGGGATCACAAAGATATAGCTTTGTGGTTGAAGGTTACTGCGCCGGTGAGACAGGGTCAGTCCTTTCGGGGGGAGGCAGGAGGTAGTGGGCAGTCTAGTGTTGCATCAGCTTCAGCAAAGGGGCTGTGTTTCGCATTTAATGATGGAACATGTAAATTCGGAGCTAAGTGCAAATTCAAGCACGAGTGCTCAGTGTGTGGAGGGGCTCACGGTGCAGCGCGATGCTTTAGGGGGACCAGACAGAGGGGGGGGGGGGGGATTTCAATAGCAAAGGGGGAGACGCCGGTACGTCTGGGAAGGATGGGCCCGTTTCTAGACAGGTATCCGGATAGAGAGGCGGCGGCATTGTTGTGGGAAGGGTTTTCAGTTGGTTTTCGGATCCCGTTTGTTCAGTGTGAAGCGGTTTTGCTTAGGAAAAATTTGAGGTCAGCGTTGGAGCATCCGGAGGTGGTGGCTGAGAAACTGGGCAAGGAGGTCAGTCTAGGCAGGATGGCGGGCCCCTTTTCAGCTCCACCATTGCCGAATTTGCGGGTGTCACCGTTGGGGGTGGTTCCGAAGAAGGAGGTGGGTAAGTTTCGGCTTATTCATCATCTGTCTTTTCCAAAAGGCTCGTCGGTCAATGACGGTATTGACCCCGCCTTGTGTTCGGTGGTCTATACCTCATTTGATGCGGCAGTGCAGTGGGTTAAGAAGTTTGGGAGGGGGGCGCTGTTAGCAAAGACTGACATTGAGGCGGCGTTTCGGTTGCTACCGGTGCACCCAGACTGTTTACACTTGTTGGGATGTTATTGGGGGGGGGAGAGTTTTTTGTGGACAGGTGCCTGCCTATGGGCTGTTTCCTGTCCTGCGCGTATTTTGAGGCGTTTAGCTCATTTTTGGAATGGGCGGTGGCGGACTCGGCTGGGTGTGAGTCCATCATTTATTACCTAGACGATTTCCTATGTATTGGTCCGTCGGGTTCTAGGGTGTGCGCTTTATTGTTGCATACTTTAGAGTCGTTGTTTGGGGTTTTTGGGGTCCCGTTGGCTACGGACAAGACGGTAGGGCCGGTTACGGAGTTGAGTTTTTTAGGGATAGTGATTGACTCGGTTAGGATGGAGTGTAGGTTGCCCTTAGATAAGTTAGAGGATTTGAGGGGAGAAGTGGCAAGGGCGTCTCGGTTAAAAAAACTGCAGTTGCGGGAACTTCAGTCGCTGCTCGGGAAACTCAATTTTGCTTGCCGAATCATGCCTTTGGGAGGGTGTTCTGTAGGAGGTTAGCTATGGCAACGGGGGGGGGGGGGGTGATTTCGCCACATCATTATGTGCGTTTAGGAAAGGAGTTGAGAGCGGACTTGAGGGTGTGGAGTTCCTTTCTGGAGCGTTATAACGGTCGCTCGTTGTTTATGGGTGATGTGGTGAATTCTTTCGATTTCGAGTTGTTTTCGGACGCAGCGGGTAGCAAGGGTTTTGGGGTTTATTGCCGGGGGCAGTGGTGTGCGGGTCAGTGGCCTGACAGTTGGGTAGAGCGAGGCTGAATAAAGAACGTGGCTTTGTTGGAGCTGTTTCCTATTGTGGTGGCGGTGGTGTTGTGGGGTGACAAGTTCCGAGATAGGAAGGTACGGTTTCACTGTGATAACCTAGGGTTGGTGCAGGCGATAAATGGGTTGTCGGCTTCGTCGGAGTTGGTGGTGAGGTTGTTGCAACGTTTGGTGTTGGAGTGTCTGTTGATCAATGCATGGGTGGTGGCGGTTCATGTGCCGGGAGTGGATAACGGGGTTGCTGACGCTCTTTCTCGTTCACAGTGGGACTGTTTCCGGCAGTTGGATCCAGAGGGGGAGGAGTTTGGGAGGGAAATGCCCGAATTGTCTATGGGAGGTACTGGAAGAACGGTAGCAAATCTTATTCAGGCATCGCTGGCACCTAGGACGTGGGAGTTGTATCGGAAATCATGGCAGTACTGGGAGGATTGGTGCAGTAAGTTGGGTGTGGGGGAAGGGGAGTTAGAGGTTCCAATGTTGTTGTTTGTGGGGCACTGTAGAGAAGAGGGGTGGTCGGTTTCAAGGATGAATAATTGCATGGCCGGATTGGCATTCGGTTTTAAGTGTAGGCAGCGGCCGGATGTGACTAAGTCATTTTTGGTAATGCGGGCGTTGAAAGGGTGGCGAAGGGCGGGTACGGGGGGGGATAACAGGAGAACGGTGTCCTTCGGGTTGTTGTTGAAGTTGGGGGAGCAGCTGGGGGGGGGGGTGTTTTTCCGCCTCAGTGGTTCGGTTGTTCCGGTTGGCATTTTCCTTGGCGTTTTTTGGGGCGTTAAGGGTGGGGGAGTTGGTGAGTCCGTCAGTGCGTAAGGCTGGGGGGTTGCAGAGGGCGGATGTGGAGCTGTTCCAGGACAGACTGGAGTTCGTTATTCGCCGGTCCAAGACAGATGCGGAAGGTCGGGGTCAGAGAGTGGTATTGTTTGGGGTCCCGGATTGCGCCATGTGCCCGGTGAGGAGTTTACGGGATTACTGGGGGGACAGGAGGAGCGGGATGTTGCCGTTGTTGGTGCATGAGGATGATTCTTTTTTGTCGCGTTTTCAGTTTGCGGCGGTTTTTTTCAAAATGTCTGGTTCGTTTGGGCTTGGGGCCGGAGGGGTACTCGAGTCATTCTTTTAGAATTGGGGCGGCAACGGAGGCGGCAAGGTGGGGGTTGGGCGACGAGATTATAAAAAGGATTGGTCGGTGGGAGTCTGTGCGGTTTAGATCGTACATTCGATTGCATAGTCTGTAAGGGAGCGGCCGGCGGGGGACGGGGTAGGATAGGTAGATGGTGTTATGCAATGTCATTATTGTTTGTTCTTGGGTTTGTTTCTCGTTGTAGATGCAGTGCCGGCCCTAGTTTGGATCCTCGGGCATTCTTATGTCTTTTGGGGGGCTGTCCGGGCAGCGGTTCGGCCGGACGGTCAGCAACTGGGGTTCTCGAGGGCGGTGGTGAGGTGGCTAGGGCGAAGAGGTATGGTTTGGGCTGGGGTGTTGCCGGAGGTTCACAGGTTCGTAAGGCAAGACAGGGCACCCGAGGTCTTAGTTCTGCACGTGGGAGGTAATGACCTGGTGGCGCGGCCGTTCCGCGAGTTGTTGCAAGGGATAAAATTTGACTTGCTGCGGTTGTGGGTCTTGTTCCCGCGGATGGTGACGGTCTGGTCCGATATTGTCCCTAGGAAGGTGTGGAGGGATGCTCGTTCAGTGGTAGGTGTTAATAGGGCACGGGTTAAGGTGAACCGGGCAATGGGGCGGTTCATGGCCAGGAATGGTGCTGTAGCAGTGAGGCATTTGGAGCTTGAGAAGGGTGTAGGGGGGTTCTGGCGGGCGGACGGGGTGCATTTGAATGCGGTTGGCTTGGACATTTGGAGCCTTGCAATCCAGGAGGGGATTGAAGTAGCCTTGCGTTTGTGGAGGAACGCGCAGACTTAAGGCGGTCAAGTCTGTGCGTTGGTGGCGGGGGGAGGTCCTTGAAGTTGGTCATATTCACAGAGGAGGATGCTGGGAGGGCTCCATGGTTGGGGCTGGTCTCCCAGTGGTGACGGATTTTAAAGGGGCCATTCAGTGGTGCTTCTGAGCTGGAGGACAACGGCTGGAAGCAAGATGGCTAACCCACTGGGGTATTTGCGGTTGTTTGGGGGCTTCAAGGACTTCCCCTCGGGGGGGGTGGAGAATTGTTATTTATTATATGTTATGTTTATATGTTAATAAAAGACGGCTGCTGTGGCTGATTTATTCCAAGCCAGGTGTCCGTGTGTCATTTTGGGGCATGTTGAGATGAGGTATGGGTGAGGGTTGGATACGGGGTTTGGAGTGAATAGAAAGGGGGTATGGTTAAGGGTCGAACGGCGGATAACCAATACCACCGTCAAGTCATGGCCGGACTGGGGGCGCAGCCTTAGGGGAGGGCATCATGACGGGGGTTTGGTTTAGGGAGACCCCAGTGTGTAGGTTAGGTGGAGTTAGAGGGGATGGGAGGAGGAATCGTTGGAAGTGGGGGGATTGGGTGGTTTAAGTTTAGGGGTGTGGCTATGGGGTTAAATAGGGTAGCTGAGGTGAGACCGGGGGCCATTTTGTCAGGATCCAAAAGAGCTCCCGCCCACCCTCCCTTGATTTATGGGGTTGTGGTGGTGGTGCAAAGGGGGAATGGGGCAGGTTATGGTAGTTTTGGTGTCACAGTGGCTGTGGCGGGGGGAGGTCCTTGAAGTTGGTCATATTCACAGAGGAGGATGCTGGGAGGGCTCCATGGTTGGGGCTGGACTCCCAGTGGTGACGGATTTTAAAGGGGCCATTCAGTGGTGCTTCTGAGCTGGAGGACAACGGCTGGAAGCAAGATGGCTAACCCACTGGGGTATTTGCGGTTGTTTGGGGGCTTCAAGGACTTCCCCTCGGGGGGGTGGAGAATTGTTATTTATTATATGTTATGTTTATATGTTAATAAAAGACGGCTGCTGTGGCCGATTTATTCCAAGCCAGGTGTCCGTGTGTCATTTTGGGGCATGTTGAGATGAGGTATGGGTGAGGGTTGGATACGGGGTTTGGAGTGAATAGAAAGGGGGTATGGTTAAGGGTCGAACGGCGGATAACCAATACCACCGTCATGTATAATGGCAACTTGGATCCATAGTCAGTGCGGCAAGGTGTAATAGGATTGTTCCTATTACCCAGGCTGTAACCTCTCTACTGAACCCTGTTCAACATAAATTCTGTGGATGATTCCTCCCTATCCTTTCCCTACACCTTGAATAATCTTTCCCTGCACTTGTAAATATATTTTTTTTTTAACACAATGAAGTTTTTTCTAGCACTGTCCCTAGCGCCTGCTGATGTCTCTCACTGCACTAAGTACACTGGAAAATGGAAGAATTCAACATGGCTGAGGCTATTTATAGGGCTGTGACATCACAGGGCTGGCTGGCTGCTGATTGGCTGCATATATGGCATTATGGGTGATCCCGCCTTTCCAGAGTTCCTTGCTCCATGTTCTCACACGTGCAGCAGCCATTTTAGGAAAAAATGCGATTCGATTCCACTTTGTCAGCTTCAATTCGCTCATATCTAGTCACTACATTAATACACAGTTACAGGAAAGAGGTTATCAACCCTGAATGTGCCAAAGAGCCAAACACATCATTTCCACTAAGGACAGAGTTTTCTTTCTTAATCATCAGTCTGCACATGTGACCAAAAATCACCTTCTCTACTAGGCACGTTTTTGAATATCATATCATCATTGACATAATTAATAATATCTTCCCATACTGGATGAAGACCCTGAGGTGAAAAAAAATATTCAGAGGGGGTCATGGGAATCAAGCTACTGCAAGTAAGAAATCGTGGCAAGGACCTGCAGACTAGCTTGACATGGAAGGGAGTAAAAACATACGTTTAAACTATGGCAAAAAGCTAAATCAATACATTGTAAATGATATAAATATGTTAGATCTATCTGTGACAGCTGACAGGAGCTCTGCAATAACTAACAATCACCAGTAAGCATTTTGTAAGTGCTCATTGGTTAACCCTTTTTCATGATTTAGCGCACGTGGTAGTTGTAACTTTTTTATTTGTTGGACTAAAAAATAATTTTTGTGGCATTTTTTTTATGTGACAAATAGGGCTTTTTTTAATATATTTTTGTTTATCCTTTTTTACTTTTATTTGGGGAAAGCTGTGCAAATTTTTTTTAAAAAGACACTTTTTGCAAACTATAGATTTCTTTAAATATGGAAACTGATACCAAAATAAATTATTAAAATAAGTTTCCTATTGTGTGTTGGTTGTTTTGATATATAATATGTATAGTTTCACATCAACAGAGTGATAATGGTGACAGTTTTGGTTGGCATAGGATTTTTTTTTTTTATTTAATTTAATTTTTTTAATTATTATTTTTGCTTATATTTTTTGGAATATTTTTGCCCCATAATATGTTCCCCAAAAGGTCATTGAAAGACCCCTGGATGACAGTGACACTTTTTTTTTGTATTTTGCACTATTTACATTGTAACTGGGGCATCCAAAAGAGCCCCAGTTACAGGAGAAAACTGCTCCCTGTGGAGAGTTTGTATATGGCAGAGCTGTTCAGGATCTGCTAAGACCCAGCAACTCTGCTATGTCTTCACACGGTCATTTGTACAATCAATTAAAGTTTCTTGGGCTATTCACATGGCAGTGAATAGCAGCTGTCAAAAAATAGGACATGTCCTGTTTTGGCAATGAAATCAATGGGACAGTTTGTAACTGCCGTTTAAGCAGGAGTTAAAAACAGTTACAGCAGCTGTTAAAAACAGTTACACTAGGGAAAAAATAGCATTTCAGAGATTTAATAAAAGCAATATTCACATGAACCACCTGCATGCACAGGAGCATTTACTCCTCAAAGCAGCAGGACCTGCACTCCCAGAATTATGATGTCATATGATTATGCTAGGAGCGTAGGTCCTGCTGCCTCTTGTAAAGTGCTTGTGTCAGCCGTCAAAAAAATAAATGCTGGGGCCACCATGGGGGACATTATTAATGCTGGGGCAACTATGGGGTCATTATTTACAATAAGGGCCACTATGGGGGCATTATACACAATGGGGACCACTATGAGGGACATTATTTACAATAGGGGCCACTATGGGGGACATGTATATTTCAGGAGTTGGGATAAGCCATTGATAATTATCAATTTTTAATGGCTGTAAAAACGCACGCAAAATGACCAGATGACCAGAAAATGGATGCACAAACGTGACCATGTAGCCTTACATGGAACTGTATATTGGAGGCAGTTGGGGGAGGGACTGATGTTATTTACATGGGACTGTGTGTTCAAGGAGGCTGAAGGGAGAGAGCAATGTAATTTAGATGGGACTATATGTTGGGAGGGGGCTGAAGGCAGAGGATTGATGTTATTTACATGTATATTGGAGGAGCTGAAGGGAGGGGAGCAATGTTATTTACATGAGACTATATATTAAAGGCCACCAGGGGTGGACTGGAAACTTAAAGTGGCCCTGAAAAAATACCTAAAAGTGGCCCCATGTTGTAAGTGGGTCACAATTGACAGAAGGCGGGGCAACACAAGTAGGCAGGGACAACATATGTGGGGATTGACAGCAAAAATAGGCAGGGGCAGCAATATCATAGTGCAGAACAAAATACCACAGTGCAGCACAAAATACTGCCACCAGCGCCACAGTAGGATACTGTATACCGTATTTTTCGCCCTATAAGACGCACCGGCCCATAAGACGCACCTAGGTTTTTGGGGAGGAAAATAAGAAAAAATATATATTTAACCAAAATGTGTGCTGTGTGTTTGGTGGGTTTGGAACTAATGGTGGTTTGTGGATGGCACTATTACTGGGGATCTGTGGATGACGGACACTGTTATGGGGGGATCTGTGGATGACGGACACTGTTATGGGGGGATCTGTGGATGACGGACACTGTTATGGGGGGATCTGTGGATGACGGACACTGTTATGGGGGGGATCTGTGGATGACGGACACTGTTATGGGGGGGATCTGTAGATGACGGACACTGTTATGGGGGGGATAAGTAGCTTACCACTGTAAAGCCCTTGTAATGTAAGTGATGATGTGTAAATACAATGCTTTACTGCTACATCTTGGTGGAGGTCTTTTTGATCTCACTACATGTGTTGACCAAAGTGGAAGTGAAGACAGTGGTTGACCCATAGAACAGGAATCGAGTGTCGGGGAGCAGGTAAGTATGTTACCGTTGACACGTTCCGCTGGGTGGTATTGACCAGATAGGAGATAAGTATATGATCGGTGAGGGCCCGACCATTTGGGCCAATTCCAATAACTAGGGGCCGATAATCAAGGGTGGGCATTTTCCAGCATGAATAGAACTACAGGTTGCACTTGTGGGCTGCTGACCACTGTACTCAACTATTCTAGTCCCATTGTAAAGGGGTGCCGAAGGCGCACTCGGTCTCCCATCAGCCGCAGACCTGCTGCTTAGTTTTGGGAGCGAGGATCTGTGTTTGACCTCGTTCCCAGGGCGGCTTTGCTAGCTGGGAGGCTCCCTGCTCCTAGGTCTGCCTTGAGCCGAGCTGATCACTCGGTGCTCGACTGGTCGGACTGTCGGTCATGTGACGCTGGTCACGTCACATGACCCTCACTCCCCACTATAAATACAGGCAGCCTGCTGGCCACAGGTTGCCTGTTAATTTTGGTTCCTGGCGTTTGTTGAATACCTGTATACTTACCTGATCCTGTTCCCTGACGATCCTTTGCCTGCTCCTCCTGTACTGCGCATCCCTCCTGGTATTTTTACCTCAGCTTCCACCTGACTATTCTTTGCGGACTCCTGTTGTACTTCTCTACTCTCCTCGCTTCTCGGCCTTTTGGCTAAGATCAAGTGTAGTATCTGTTCTTATCAGTCTGCCTTGACTTGCCGGCCCAGGTCCTTGTGGGTACCCCCTGCACTCTGCCTTTGAGCATCGTTGATTAAATTCAGCTTCAGCTCACTGCTGCTATTGGGTGTAGGGCTATTCCCCAGGGAACAAGAGTGCTCTGGTCTCTGACCTCCTCTTGGCCTGTGGCTTAATAGTCTTGGTGTACGACGTTAGACAGTGCTTACTTGGATCTCAACAGCCCGGAAGATTTTCTCCGACTGCGATCCAGGAGAAGACTTTGCGAAGACTCGACGAGGAACCCCGACGACGAGGACTGAAGACTCCGGCCTGAAGACTCTGGCCTCGGGGGACCCCGACGAGGAAAAAGGAGCTCGGCGAAACCCTTCCCAGGAAGAAGCTCCGCCCAGCAAGAAGACTTTCCAGGGAGAGGAAGGCAGGAAGAAGGAAGAAGCCATGGCCTCTACCTCGACCTCCAAGCCTCCCAAGAAGAAGACCAAGATGAGGCAGACGGTCGTCCTGAAGCTAAAGGAAGTGGACGGGAGAGCGCCGGACATGAGCCAGGATGTGTTTGGCAAGAAGATGATCCTGGAGCAGGGATTTGCCAAACCGGAAGTGACGAGCATCCACTCCTTCTTCGCTGGGATGTTCTGGATAACCTTCGCTTCCGTGGCCATCTGCAAGAGGTACTGGGAGATGGTGAAAGCCGCACCGCCGGACTCCCCTTTTCGACGCTTTGTGGGCAGCTGCCCAGTCCAGAGAGAAGAAAGGAGAGTGACCGTCACCATGCGGAACCCACACATCCCAGGCAAGGATATCGTCACCTACCTGAAGCGCTTCTGTACCGTGATGAGGGACCCCACCCACATCTTGGACGGAAACGGCTTCTGGACCGGCAAGTGGTCAGTCATTGTCCGCCTGAACAGGGACTCCACAGACCCGGATGGCGTGCAACACCTGCCCCCGACCTTCTCGCTGGGCAACTCCCAAGCGCTCATCTACTACCCCGACATGCGGCAGACCTGCAGGAAATGTGGCAAGAAAGGGCACAGGCTGAGCGACTGCAAGGAAGTGGCCTGCTGGATCTGTCGTGTGACAGAGCACGAAACCCGTGACTGCCCTAAGAGGACGGCATGCAACCTGTGCGGACTGGCTTCACACATCTACAAGGACTGCCCACAAAGAGAACGCACCTGGGCAGCGGTCACAGCCAGAGCACCGGCCAGCGGGAAGCCCACCTCAGCCGCACCTCCGGCAGCAACAAGACCCAAAGTGAAGGAGTCCAAAAAGAAGGAGGGTAAGCAGACACCTGCTCTAGGCCATGCTTCCGCCCCCCCCCCCCTCTCCCGGCCCCTCTCCCGCCCCGTCGTCACCACCACTGAGGATTCCCTTATCCAACTGCCCATTACCTCAGTGATACCCTCCACTGCCCCAAGCCCAACCCGCCCCATTGCCACCACTGCAGAAGCACTAACCCCTCCTCTAGCTGCTGCAGCCCTCTCTTTGGAGGATTTTCCCACTCTTGCCTCCCCAGATGTCAGTCAGAGGAATGGGAAGAGAAAGGGGAGGGACAGCCCCATCGCTGACCACTCCAAAAAGAAGATGGTCGCGGTAGAGGACGTGGCCTCACCCAACAAAGAGGAAACAGAGCAGCAGACAGAAGAACCGGTGGCCACCAACGAGGACCCCCAACAGCAACCCCTCCACCCCCCCGCTAGCCTCGATGAGACCGAGGTGGAGGAAATAGTGGCCAACGGAGCAACCGCCGACCCGATACGGCTACAGATAACTCTAGAAGAGATTGTAGCCAGCTTCGCTCTGTTGCAGGGGCAACCCATAGACAGCGGACAAGAAATAGAGAAACCGCCGGACGTCCAGAGTGGTAACTAAGATGTATAGTTTCCGCTAACCTTTTTTTTTCTTTCTCTTACATGATGGCAAATTTTAACCTTTTTTCCATTAATGTTAGGAGCATCAGTGACAGGTTCAGACGTCAGACAGTACTAATCTTTCTTACTTCACAGGTCGCCGACGTGTTTATGTTGCAGGAGTGTACTTTGCCCCCCTCTAGGTCATACAACCACCTGGCCAGGGAGTGGTCCCACGGCCCCTCCTACTGGTCTGGTGGTGGCGACTGCAAGTCGGCCGTGGTTGCCATCCTCCTCAGGGGAAATGCGTTCACACTTGACTCCATCCAGGAGCTCGTCTGCGGCAGACTACTTGTCGTAGACGGCTCCTGGGAGTGGGAGAGCCGGTAAGGCTCATCAACGTGTACGCCCCCCCTGACAAGGGTGAGCGACTGGAGCTCTTCCAGGCCCTCCGACTGCAACTCGCTACCACAAGGACCGTAGTGATGGCCAGGGATTTCAACTGCCCGATCGAGGAGGACGGACGCAGCTCCGGGACGTCAAGCAAGCTTGACGTCACTTCCAAACTGCTCATTGAGATGGTGACCGAAGCGAGTCTGCAGGACGTTGTGGGTTCCATGGGGAACGGCTCCATTAATTATACGTGGAGCCGACCCAATGGCTCACTCCGCTCCCGGATCGACTTTGTGTTTACCTCTCGGGCAGTCAGGGAGTGTAGGCACTCTATGGTCCCTTGCTTCTTCTCCGATCACAGGGCCATTCAGGTCCAGTGCACCCTAGGCACCGGGTTTCCCCCGGGCCGTGGGTCCTGGAAACTGAACTGCGCCCTGCTGAATCGTGAGGACGTGCTTGCGGAACTTAGGGAGGTCTACATAGCCTGGCGGAATGACAAATGCTTGTTCCAACAGACTAGTGACTGATGGGAGTATGTTAAATTCCAGTTTCGTTGTTTCTTTCAGGCCAAGCAACAACACCAGGCGTGTGAGAAGAAGAGGGCCTTCAGAGCGCTGCAGCGAGAGCTGCGGTCCCTGCAAGACCTTCACCGGTGCGGCTGGAACGTTAGACAGGAGCTGGAGGAGGCCAAAAAGAACCTGAAAAGGCACTTTGAGGAGGAATCCAAGCGAATCGTCTTCCGTTCCAAAGTGGAAAACCTGGAGAAGGGTGAGAAGTGTAACTCGTTCTTTTTCAGGAAACTCCACGCCGGCCACACGCGCCTGAATGAACTTCGAGACAAAGACGGCAACATGCGTTCGGGGAAGGAGGAAGTAATGGGAGTCGTCACAGACTACTACAACAACCTCTACTCCCTGAAGAACACCGACAAGACGGCCGCCGATAAATTCCTGTCAGGTATCACTAACCATCTTGATCCGACAGGTACGGAGGCCATGGATGACCCTCTGACAGTGGGGGAGGTGCTCTCTGCCGCTAGATCCTTTAGGTCCAGCAGGACTCCGGGCAGTGATGGCCTCCCAGCGGAGCTCTATGTAGCGCTGGGGGACCTGATCTGTCCGGACCTGCTGGAACTCTATGAGGAGATGGTGGTGGAGGGTAGGATGCCCCCATCGTTGAGGGAAGGAATGATCACGATCCTGTATAAGCGGAAGGGGGAGAGATGTGACCTGAAAAACTGGCGTCCCATCTCTCTCCTGAACGTGGACTACAAGATCCTCGCCAAGGTACTAGCCAACCGGCTGAAGGTCGTCATCGGCAGAATCATCCACCCGGATCAGACATACGGAATTCCGGGCCGCAGGATCGCAGACAGCCTCACTCTCATGAGAGACACGGTACAATATATCAAAGACCGCCGTGTACATGCGGCCCTGGTCAGCCTGGACCAGGAGAAGAACTTTGACCTAGTGTCTCATGAATTCATGGGCAGGGCTTTGCGCAAGCTGGGTCTAGGCAGGAGGTTCTGTTCGTTTGTTGACCTGATGTATTTTGACATTTGCAGCACGGTGTTGGTGAACGGCTGGAAGACTGACCCCTTTTCGGTCCGCTCCGGGGTCAGACAAGGCTGCCCTCTTTCACCTCTCCTTTTTGTTTGTGTTATAGAGTCCTTCGCGGAGTCTGTCCAGCAGAATGGAGAGATCAGAGGGATCACCGCACCAGGACCTGGACACTACGAGGTCAAGTGCTCGCTGTACATGGACGACGTGACCGTCTTCTGCGCTGACCGGCGTTCGGTGACTGCACTCGTCCAGACCTGCGAGGAGTTCGGACAAGCTTCAGGGGCCAAAGTCAACTGCGGCAAGTCAGAAGCCATGCTCTTCGGGGACTGGCAACTGGCCTCTTCTGCCCCCTTCCCATTTACCATCAAATTGGGCTTCATCAAAATTCTGGGAGTCTGGTTCGGGAAGGAAGGCGCAGCCCTCAAGTCTTGGGGAGAACGCTTGGCCAAAGTCAACCAAAGAATCGGACTGTGGAGCCTTAGACACCTCACGATTGAAGGCAAAGCACTCGTCCTGCGGAATGAAGTTTTGCCTGTGCTCCAATATACCGCACAGGCATGGCCCCCTCTTGCCACCGTTTCCAGGGCCATCACCAGGACAGTGTTTCGCTTCATCTGGGGATCTAAGATGGACAGAGTAAAGCGAGCCATCATGTACAAAGAGCCCCGCAAGGGCGGAAAGGGCATACCGGACCTGCCTACCTTATTGCGGATCCCTTTGTTTGTGACAGCGTTCGCCGGTCTCTGAGAACTGCCAACGGCTCTGCGGGCAAGGCTATGTCTCGCTTTTTCCTCCTGCCCCTCTGGAGGGGTCTGGGCTGGGACAAGTGGGACAGCTCCATCCCTTACAACTGGCACGCTCCCTGGTTCTACGGGGACGTCGTCAGGTTTGTGAGGGAACACCAGCTGGAGGGCCTCAAGCCCGACTTGAGGAAGCCAAAAACTATCCACAAACTCATCAGAGCAAAGGATGTAGTGGAGTCCATTCCAGGGATCCATGACGACACCGTTGAGACAGTTTGGACTAATGTGTCGTCAAACAGGTTGACCAACGGGCATAAGGACTTGTCATGGATGGCCATTCAGGGCGGACTGCCAATCCGGTCATTCATGCATGCCCGTAATCTGTGCAAAACCCGGTACTGCCCCAGGTGCCCTTTCGTGGAGGAAACATCTTACCACCTGTTTTGGGAGTGCCGCTTTGCACAGCGCCTGTTGGACGCCCTGGAACATGAACTCCAGGACTCTGTGCCCAGGAAGAGCCTGCAATGCACTTCGGTGCTGTATGGACTATTTCCTGGGATTCATACTAGTGTATAGCATACCTATTCAATCACAAAACCTTCCAACAAAGCATTTAGACAGTGATGAGGGAAGGGGAGGTGGGAAGGAGGGGGTAGGGAGGGGGGATCACATGCCCTTAGATTTATTGAGAAGACAAATACAAACGGGGGGGGGGAGAGGGGGAAGGAGAGGGGTTTAGTCCTCTTCTTCTTCGTCGACATCCAAGATGTTGTAATCCTGCAGCAGACTATGGATAAGTCTGCGGCAGTCCAGGACGGACTTGTTCTCCCTCCTGAGAATGAGCCGGTTCCTAGCAAACCAAATAGCGTCCTTAAAGCAGTTCATAAGGCGCCAGGCCTCCTGGATGGCTCTAACAGTATGAATCCCACAAAATAGTCCATACAGCACCGAAGTGCATTGCAGGCTGTTCCTGGGCACAGAGTCCTGGGAAGAATTGCAGCTTGAGAATTGCATTCATTGCGATGTATAGTGTAGGTTAGCCTGTGCTTTACATAACAATGCCTTGCTCGCAAAGACGATTGTAAGTAATTTATTAAGTGCTGATTCGTGGCCTGTGCTGCGTCACAGTACTAAAGTATGTATGTATGACGACTGATTGTAATAAAGATGTTTCAATAAAAAAAAACTGTATACTTACCTGATCCTGTTCCCTGACGATCCTTTGCCTGCTCCTCCTGTACTGCGCATCCCTCCTGGTATTTTGACCTCGGCTTCCACCTGACTATTCTTTGCGGACTCCTTTGGTACTTCTCGACTCTCCTGGTATTTATGATCCCGGCTTCTCCTGACCATTCTTTGCTTATCCCTCTGTACTGCGTTGTCCTCTTGGTTTTGACCCGGTCCGTTCACTATCCGTTATTTGTCTTATCTGTCCTTCCCGCATGTATCCTAAGTTAGGAACTGCCGTCCAGTTGTCCCCTGTCATCAGGACTCGTGAGGCAAGTAGGCAGGGCCAGGGGTAAGGGTGGAGCGAAGTGGTCACTATCCTCCCCCTGTGTGTGTGTGTACGTGACCGTTACACCCATATAGAGTAAATGGAGCAGCAGTGTGCAAGCTTAACCTGCTGCTCCATTAATATGAGGTAAAGGGCCCCCAATTCTCTGGGTTGGCCCTCGTGGTCGGACCCACACCAATCTGATAGTTATCCCTTATTCTGTGGATACGGTTATGTTAAAAACTTTGCACAACCAATTTAAAGATTAACATATGATGAAAATACATTAAATAGAACATTCCATACTATTGTTTAAAATGTAGACACTAAAGCGAGTCATACACATTAGACTAATGTTGCCCAAAATTACTGATTTCTGTGGGATCCGATGTGCATAGGGGTTATTCTAACTTTCCCCCAAAGGAAGATGTCAGAGCAAAAGAACGATCAGGCTGTCGGATTCCATCATTCCCAATGCTAAGCAGAGCCAACATGCCACCAGTGGTGCCTAAAAGCAACTTTCTTCCCTGTTCCCATTCAGAACACATAATAAACAAGGGGA